>NC_061117.1:78693161-78726439 GCF_002878395.1 Capsicum annuum | reverse complement strand
TCGATAAAGACTATGACAAACATGTCCAAATATTGTTTGAACACTCTGTTTAACAGGTCCATGAAGGCTGCTGGGGCATTTGTTAGTCCGAAGGACATGACTAGAAACTCAAAATGACCATAACGAGTTCTGAAAGTTGTCTTTGGAATATCACATTCCCATACTTTAAGCTGATGATACCCGGATCTAAGGTCTATCTTTGAGAAATAACTTGCACCTTGGAGTTGATCAAATAGGTCCTCAATTCTAGGAAGAGGATATTTGGTTTTTACTGTGACTTTATTTAACTGACGATAGTCAATGCACGTACACAAAGAACTATCTTTCTTTTGCACGAATAGGATAGGAGCGCCCTATGGAGAAACACTAGGTCTTATGAAACCTTTATCTAAAAGATCTTTGAGTTTCTCTTTCAACTCCTTAAGCTCGGCGGAGCCATACGATATGGAGGTATAGAAATAGGCTGAGTATCTGGAAGAAGGTTTATACTGAATTCTATGTCCGTATCGGGAGGTACACCTATCAAATCTTCAGGAGGAAAAACATCTGGAAACTCATTGACTATACTGACTGACTGAACTGTTGGAGTCTCCGACTTAGTGTCCTTGACTCGGACTAGATGATAGATACACCCTTTTGAAATCAACTTTTTGGCTTTAAGATAAGATATGAAATGACTTTTGGGAGACACTGAATTACCTTTCCACTCAAAGACTGGCTTATCTAGAAACTGAAACTTCACCACTCGGGTACGACAATCTATAGATGCATAACAAGAATAGAGCCAATCCATACCAAGAATAAGATCAAAGTCAATCATATCTAACTCTATTAAGTCTGCTAACATGATTTTATGAATGACAGTGATAGGACACTTTTTATATATTTGTTTAGCAACAACTGACTCACCTACTAGGTAGAAATCAAGAAAGGCTCAGGAATCTTTTTAGGACTTATTTCAAAATTTACAGCAACTAACGGGGTCACATAAGAGAAACTCGACCCAGGGTCTAACAACGCATAAACATCAAGATGAAAGACACAAAGCATACCCGTAATAACATCTGGTGAATCCTCCTGCTCCTGACGGGATAGTAAAGCTACCGCCACCGGTACTGGATGACGCACACTGAGGAGGGACTGGGCGACCTACAGGAGCTGGCGCACTAGATGCTTGAGTCTAGGGACAAATATCTCTGTTTCCTTAATTATCATGCGAACAATCTGTAATACCATGACCCAACTTACCACAACCAAAACACTTCTGTCCAGCTAAACACTCACCAGGATGACTTTTACCACACCTAGGACATGGAGGATAACTGGGCCTACCACTCACTATTCTGGGATCTGGACATAGAAGACTTACCCCAGTGCTCTTATCTACCTCTGGGAACGGGAGCACTAGCTGAAGATGGTGCTGTCATAGACGAACGATTCTGAAAATGCGAATGATTTCCCCTTCTAGACCTAGCCTGGCCATACTTAAACTGCCATGTTCTTGCCCTCTGATTATTTCTATCTCTTCCCTTCAACTTTTCTGCCTCAATCTGCTGAGCATGAATCATCAACTTAGCAAGATCCATATATCCAATAAGCATGGCAGTCCAACACTCCTTGACTACCAAAACAAATACTCTAGTAACAAATTTACTCATACTTGCTCTAGGATCAGCCATCGTATCAGGGGCATACTTAGACAATTGATTAAACTTAAGGCAGTACTCCTTCACTATCATCGAGCCCTGCCTCAGGTTCATAAACTCTTCTATTTTAGCTTCCCCTATCTCACGTGGGAAAAACCTATCTGGAAAAGCATCCTGAAATACCTGCTAACTGTAATACCTCAAAGTTTCCTTAACTAATTTCATCCCAAGAATGTCAAGTATTAGCTTTTAAAATGAATGATGTTTATTCCATAGGGAATTTACTAGATTTTCACTTTTAGATGTGTGGGAAATTCAATAAGCTTTCCATCGATACCAAATTCGCCTAAATCCGACAACCGGTAAGAAGTTATGGCGATTTAAAGTTTCAGTCGTAAAACTCCGTCATCTCAGTCAGTGGTGCGTCGCGCCATAAGCCAAAATGACATTTGTCAATTTCCAGTAAGACTGTGATTTCACCGCGTCGCGGAGGCCTCCCAAATCCGAATTGTCAAATTCCAGTGAAGCTCCGCGATAGTCCCGTGTCGCGCCGTCGTTCAATTTCCTAGTTGTCAAATTCCAGTGACACGGCGCGATAGCGCCGTATCGCGCCAGGGGTCCAGATCGAGAAATTTTCACAAAATTTAAAAGACGCGTCCAGGGTAAATAGGTCATTTCCCATGATTTTAGTTCAGCATTAAACACGAAATTTAACCCTACGTAACCTAAGGATATCATTATTCGCTCTATTTTTTCTCAAATTGAGTTGCTCTCTCTCAAGCCAAGAAACCCTAGCTCTCAAATTCAAGGGCCAAATCACAAGAACTCTCCATCAATCCTTCCAGATTCATTAGCTCAGGTATGCCATGTGTTGATTTATGGGTCTTTTTCACCGGTGAAGCTCAAGAATCTCTTTTCAAAATCCAAGATTTGTATATTTATGAGTGTTCATGATTTGATTGAATTGAAAATTAATGTTCATATTGTTGTTTGGTTTCGTTCCATGTTATAGACTATTAATTACAAGAATTGATTCTAATATGTGATGAATTACGCGATATTCATGATAAACCCTTCAATTTACATGTAGATTGATGTATCCATGATTATTAGATGTGTCGATGATTGTATAACCAAAGCATGCTCCCCATATGTTTGACTAAATGCCTATGTGAATGAAAAGTGTCATACTAGTATGATAATGTGATATCCCCATTCATATACAAGTTCATGCATGTCATGTGTTTGATGAAATATCTTAGTTAATGGACTATGGATATATGTGTAGCCATTGTTGTATTTTAGAACTCATGCCATGAATTACTTTTATGCTATCGAGTCCTGGGGGTGCTTGTACTCGACAATTTAGTTGTATGCCTAGAGCCAGTGTTAAGTTTTCAAGATACTCTCAGTCAAGCCATGATCCCTAGAACTCAATTAGTTATGTGACTCGGGAAAAGTCAGTGAATTCAGTATCAGTCCAGTAATCTCAGAAATTCCAATAATGTCATACAGTTATCACATTTCAATAGCATTCCGTCAGTCCACGGAATTTAATGAACTCAGTCTAGTCCAGTTTAGTTAATCATGTTCAGTGTCTATTCAGATGGGAGTAGGAATTAGCACCGACTTAACCCAAGGATGGGAACTCACCTGTTATATGAGGGTGTGATTCTTAGAAGCAATTCTTGCGTTCCTGAACTACGTAGCCAAGGTAGGTTGAGACATCATAGTCTGTTATATGGGGGTAGATGAGGTGGCTTAACCTGTTATATGAGGGTTCCTACCATTCTCACTAGAGTTACCTGTTATGAGGGTTGCTCACAGATTGTCCTTACCAGTGGTGCGGTATTGACACCCTTCCAATTGGGGTTACAGATTGGACCCCAACTCAGCTATAATGCATTATTTGGGGCATGTCGGTTAGATGACTACTTCCCACAGTTTTAGCTACAGAATCAAGACTGTCAGATACAGTCATTCAGTCTCAGTAATAAAAGTCAGATAGTTCTACAGAATTCAGGACTGTCAGATATAGTCAACTTAGAACAGTTCGGAACTCAGCTAGATCCATTAGAACCTAGACTGTCAGATACAGTCGCTTAGTATCAGTTATTTCAGTTATACAGTTATAAGTATCTTATGTTATCAGTACTCAGGCTCAGAAATCATGTTATCACGAACTCAGTTACAGTTATTATGTATTCATGCATCCATTCTCACGTTCATGTTATTCAATCAGTTAGTAGAGTTCATGCATGTGAACCCTTTGCATTCAGCCTACCTCACATGCATACCAGTATATTCAATCATATTGACGCATTTACGCTATGGTGTTTTATACCATATGTTCAGAAGCACGAGCTCCAGGGCATCAGTAGCAGCCAGATTTAGCAGTGAGTCCTTATTATTCAAGGACGATATTATTAGTTATTTCATTAATTCAGTTTAGCTTTCAGTAGATGGAGTTAGCTGGGGACATGTCCCATCAACTCCTTATTCAAACAGTTAAAGGCTTTTCAGACTATCATGTTCAGATAGTTTATTTCAGTTGTTTTGTGTATTTCATACCCCACCCAGATGTTATATTTTATCAGATATTATGTCTCAGTTTTGAATCTTATGGACTTTTAGCCTTTATTTCTGCATTTATACAGTATATTATGCAGCGTTCAGGTATAGATATCAGTCATAGGTTATCTTGTGGTCCTTCGGGGTCATGAGCACTGTGTAGCGTTTCGGGTACTAGATTCGGGGCGTTACACTAACTCATAGGAACAACATTCTCACCTCTACCATTCTTCCACATCACTACCCAATCATACGCTACATCCTTTAATCTATAGGATGTTAACTCTACACTCTTCTCCTCAGAAACATGCATAATCTGGATGATCTTCTTCACCTCATCTAAATAAAGTTGTGGGTCCTCACCTGCTTTCAACTCAAAGAACTCTGGTGAATTCATCCTTATGAAATCTCTGATTCTGGCTGCTGCTAAATCACCATTCTGCTGAAGTGGGACTGCAGCTTGATTCTGATGGTTGCCCTAGACATTAGCAGTCACTGTCTGAGCCAACGCCTGAAAGGAAGCCCTAAACTCAGCATGGGATACGTTCTTATTCAGAGGATCGGCGGGCTGGGGTGGCTGGTTATCATTTCTACGAGTGATAGCTCAACGATAAAGAATATTCAACTATCATGTAAGAGCACGAGTTAAAAGCAAATAGAGATACTGTAAGGACGATGGATCATGAAAGAAAGATATGATTTCCTAAAAATATCCCCTAGCCTCTTGCTCATAAATGTGGCGCGCTTCATACCCATGATCAAGACTTTACATAACACGGCTTGTCTGACTCCCTAGGACTCTTATAAACCTGTCTCTGATACAAAGTTTATAACACCCCAAAACCTGGTCCCGAGATGTCACACGGTGCTCAAGTCTATGAGTAGCCTTAAGCTAACCCTGTCTGCCTGTTACTAAGCCAGAATCTTATAATAAAGAAAATATAAACATAAGAGCCATACTAAATGCGGAAAACTGTCTGAAATAACTGAGAATGAATCTGAAGTATTGTCTGAAAATCAATACTGAATCATGTAAAACTAATAAGCTAGAAAATCTGAATGAACAAGCCCCCGAACTATGAGAACTCACCAACTGTAGGATGTAGATGGAGATGCTCGAACTACTTACGTTGTTGATACTGAGCACCTGAACCTACATTATGAGATAATGTATCACATAGACGTTTATGTGGATCAGTACTTTGAGGATGTACTGAGTATTTGAGGGTGAAATGCATAAGTAAAACATCATCTTATCATCATAATTTATAAAACAATGCATGCTAAATGTAAATGACTCAAACAAGCTAGAATATCTGAAATACTGAAATCTGAAATCATGAATAGCAAATCATAACTATAGTGAGTTATAACATTTAGTTCTAAAAGCTGTACTTAATGTTCTGTCTGTAAATCATGTTGTCCAAGTGTAAAAAATGAGTCACTTCTATGTCTGGAGTCTGAAAGCTAAAATCTGTAACTGTTATCTTTCTGTAAAGAATAATCTGAATAAAATTGTAAGCCTTTACACTTAGTTTTCTAAAAGCTTTTCTGTTAATTTTTTAATTTAACTAGCAGGGAGGTTCTCTTAACCGACATAAACCATGTGAGCTAACATGGACTCCAACGTCTTATTCCCCTAAGGGGAAAACCTCACGATGTGGAGATGTGTCATACTCTTGCCAGAGAGTATAACCTACTGTCCATGTGATCGATCACAAGCTAAAACTGTCATTCATATAGAAATAGAAATAATCTGATAATTTGTACCTACGTTGGCTACGTAGTTCTTTGGAAGATAGGGCACGCTAATCCCACACTTCCCGCTCGGTGCTAAATACTACTCCCTTTAAAATTGTATGCTCACTCTGTTGGAAATCCACTTTAAAATCTAGTATAATGGTTTATTACGAAACCATTTATGCTTTTATATGAATAATTTTATAAATAAAGCTGATCTGAATTCTACAATTTGTAATAAAGTTGTAAAGTGGATTCCATAGCTAAACTGAGGATCAAAAGATCAAAGCTTTACTGAGAATCTATAAATTAACTGATCATAGAATGCTTAAAGCATCATCTTTCTTGAAATATCAATATATAAACTTGGGTTTAATAACACATGCATCTAACTCATGTCAAAACATCATAATAATCATGCTTGATAATGAAAACAATGATAAGTCATCTCAAAATTTGGAAATTTCTGCAGTAGGCATGAAAATATGAAAATAGACATGCAATTCATCTTCTAAAACACTTGAAATCTCAAAATCTTGCAAAGAGCAATAATGGGTATGGATCCTAATTCAAATCTCATGAATATTCATTCAAAATCGTATGAATTTGTAATTAAAACTTGGTTTTGGGAACAAGGATGAAAGAGGATCCTTGTTCATAAACCCCACATACCTTGATTGATGATTAGATGAAGAAACTTGAATTATTGATTCCTGTTTGAGTTCTTAAAGATGAGTTCTTGATTATCTTGCCTTGGGAATCCTCAATTTTAAGCTTTCTTAGAGAAACTATGGAGGATTTTAATTTCTTAGAGAAGAAACTTTGGAGCTCTAGAGTTTTGCTTTGAGAGAGAATGGATGAAATTGGGCATAAAGTGCCTTGAATATGTTTAATGTCTTGTGTTGGACGAATTGGGGCCTTGGAGATTGACCAAAATACCCCTTTTAATAGTTAAAAGGAACTGAAAAGCAATATTTTCTGAACTGGCAAGCCACAGCGACGCCACTATCTCGGTGGCTCACTGAAAAAAGGACGAGTGAGAACTGGACATTCTCCGCAATGCGCCACCATCGCGGTGCCCCTTTGGAATACCATTTTGGCCACTGACGCGACGCGCCACTATCGCGCTGGGCTACTGGAAATTGAAAAATAGGAAATTGGACCTCTCCGTGATGCGCCAATATTGCGGAGGTCCACTGGAAATTGACAATTATGAAATTGTCCTTCACCGCGATGCGGTGACTGCCCAATTGGCACACTGCTTCGCTAAAAATGTCCTAACTTCTTCACCGAGTGTCGGAATTGGGCGAATTTAGTAACGATGGAAAGATTATTCAATTTCCCACACAATGGAATGTCTAAATCTAAAAAATTCTATATGAAATAAAATATATTCATTTTTTAAGCTCACCCTTAACATTCTAGGAATGAATTTAAGCTAGGAAAAATACGGGGTTTTACAAAAGTTAACCCAATTCTTCAGTTCAATTCCTTCTTCACAATTTAGGGTTTATGTATGTTATCAAATTCATTGATATCCAGTCCCTTGGTGTTATGGAGTTGTAATCCACATTTTATCATGAATTTCAGTGTTATCATAAACCCTAATTATATGGTGTAACCTATAATATTCAACTTGAGTTATTAAATTTCTTAATTTCACTCAGATTATGAAACTGGCATAATAGTTGCATTCTTCGGAGATGGTGGTTTATGAACACCCGATGACCTAGAATTTCATGCATATATTTATAAGCATAAGATCCTCCAGCTTACATGTTGTTGCACACTTTTAGATAATGCATTTATTTTTAGTCTTTATATTATTATTATCATTGAGCATTGCAATTGTCAGTGTCATTCAGTTGGGAGGAGAAGTTAGCACCAGCAAACGTAGGGATAAAGGCTCACCCGTCAGTTAAGCTGAAACCTTTAGTAGAGGTCCCGAAGTCCTAAAACTATAACATCACTGTAAGTTCTAAAGGGTCGCCCATCAAACCAGGCTTGACACCGTAGTCCTTTTGGACATCAGCTTAGTAGATCCACGTCTGTCAGTGTTTGTACCTTTGACAAGGTACTGAACACCCTTGCAGATGGGTACAGGATAGACAATTAGCTTAGATTGGGTTATGTCGATTATTAGTAACTCCACAGTCCACAGTTCACAGCTCAAATTCAAAGACTTGCAGGTACTTGTATTCAGTTATTCAATTTATCTAGTAGTACATGTTTATTACTTGGTCTTGAATCAGAATACCATGTTACATGCATCATATTCAATTTATATCAGTTAGTTCCTATCACACATAATCAGTACATTCAAAGTACTGATCGCATACTTTTTTTGCTCTATATTGTCTCATAATATATATTTAGATGCTGAGCATATGGATCATGCTTAATAAGATCTCCCACTGTATTACAGCAGCACTTGGTGAGTCCTCGTCATTAGAGGTTAGTATCACTTTTGCATTTTATTTTGTTTCAGTCGCAGACAGTTAGAGTTAGCTAGGGGCTTGTCCCAGCAACTCTCTCTTATTAGAGGCTTTCACACATGTAGTTAGATGTTTCAGCTTATGGTTTTAAGCTCAGATATTATTGTTGGCTTCCTTTGAATATTTATTTCATAATTCAGTTCAGCTTCCACATAAGTATTTTTATTAGTTATTTTTAGTATTCTTAGTATCATATCAGGTCATGAGTTAGATTGGGGTTAGTTGTGACTCTAAGAATCGTGTTATGACTAAGGGTAGTCTTGAGTCGTAACAGGAGTAAGTGTCTCCCACATGACTGAAATGTGCATCTCCAGCCTCACTCTTTGATCCCTCACCAACAGCATGTTGTGAACCAGCAGTTGGAGAATATCCCATTGTTGGAACTATATTTCCTTGACCATAAGCAAACCTATTCTCAGTATCTAACTTCACAGGCTTATAACTATTCTCGACTGTTATCACCAACTATATTATATGCGACACCATTGCCTTTTAATTTTTTCTTGGACTTAAAATCAGCAGGATAACTTATCAGCTTATAGCGTTGTTCCTTGGTATGTCCCTTGCATTTATAGAATTCATAGACTAGATTATAGTTGTTAAGCCCTTTTCTATACCACTGAGTATTGTTACTTCCAGTATTTGATCTAGAGTACATAACCATTCTATATTACCCATATTAGTTGTTGGATTAGAACCAAGTACACCTGTTGCAGAAGCAATTGATTTCTGGCCCTCATCACTAGCGATCATGGCATAAATCTGATTCAAAGAAGGTAATGGACTCATCATTAACAGTTGACTCCTTTGCTTGACTATTAGTCATTAAGTCCCATCAAGAACTGAAATAATTTCAATTTCTACAAATGAACCAAGTTCTTGGACTTTTCACAATTACGAGTTGGAATGAACCAAGTTCTTGGACTTTTCACAATTACGAGTTGGAGTTGGAACCAGAGTTTCAAATTCCACCCAAAGATTTTTCAGCTTTGAGAATTAAACTGAAATAGAAGTACCCTGGGTAGGTGTAACAATCTCTTTATAAAGATTGTATGTTCTTGAACCATCAACCTTATTGAACCTTGTTAATAGAACTTTATTGAAAGGAAGAAAGGCTAAGGTTTACAATATAATCTGAAAAAGCCTGAAACTAACTAAACAAAAGTAGGCTATATATACATAGCCAATAACCTAAAGGTCCATAAACTAAAGGCCCAATAACATATGGGCTAACAAACCTTTCTAACAAATCATGCCAAACCCTCTGTACACTAGATGCATACATCACGCTACCAAGAAAAGATTTAGCTACAAGTTTAACAACTAAGATATAACATTGGATTGATCCTTTCCCAGTGATTCCACGTGAATTTTGGAAATTTTTTCCTTATCACAAGAACTATCAACTAAACCAAGCTTTTTCCTACCTAAAAGAGCAATCCCTTATAGACCTAAATTGGATTGAGAAGTTTTAAGGCCTGTCAGTTGGAATGAGACTAACTGAATTCCACTAGCATCATAAAGAGAAAGGAATAGAGCATGATTATAATCAATTCCTGAAGTTTGATTTTGAGTGTGACTAGTCAAACTATTTCCACCATTCAAACCAGCTTCTTGAGGAACACCATTTCCTGCTCCATTCACACTATTAATTCTTGCAGTAGAATCCATATTCTGTAGAATCCGTAAAAGTAAATAACAAGAAAGAAACAATGTTCTTGAGTCGAATAAATGCAGAACTCAGAAACTGAAAAAGAAAAAGAAAAATTATGAAATCACAAATAAGAAAGTCAATCTAGAAGAAATTGTAAATCTCGAATGATTCAGACAATTAAGAAATCATGAGTAACTATGTTCATTCCTCTGATACGATGAACTAATTAAGGATCAAACAAGTTAACTCCATGGTTATGCATGTAGAAAGAATGTAGTGAGAAGCATAGAAGAAGACGAGGATGGGAGAAAAGAGTAATCTTGTTATTGAGTAGTGAATTGAATAAATCAATACACTACACAAGAGATATGTGTGTGTGTGTGAGAGAGAGAGTAGTTAAGAGTTGGTTATAATTACCATCCAAGTGTGTCGAATAACTACACTAACGGATCACCATTAATAGTAGCAACAGTGTATAACTAACTTAACTACTCTTTGAATGTAACTAACAGCTTAGCTAATACTCTTAGCTTTATACGTCAACAAATATATTCAAAGATTATTTATATGTACAATGTCAATTTACTCAAGAGCCTATCGTTGGTAAGTTGGCTACACAGACCTTATTACAAGGCTAATATATATTTGGGAACAACATATGGAGTGGAACATAACTAAAGCTAAAGGAAAATAGCTAGATTCTCGAATCATGAGATTAGTCTATGTTGAATATGTGCATACAATGTTGATTGAAAGGAACCAAAGGACAATTCAAGGAAAGTGCTAATAGAGGCTGATAATAGCTAGGGAGATGGCGTATGTTAGCAATGTGAGAGCGCCAGTTAGAATTAGAATTAGGATTCAGAAGTTCTTGTTTTAGCATTATGTAACTAGTGTCATGCCCTATGTTTACAATAGTTGAAACAAGCACGACTTATGGACTCTAAATAAATTAAATTTTATACAGAGTCGCCACCTAATTTTTAAGAAAAATAAGGAAACCTAATGAATTATTAACATGTCCGATTTATGTTTCAGTTTGCGAAAATCAGTTGAGATTCTAGGTAAAGGTTAAAATTCCCCCGAAGGGAAGGGATTAGGCACCCTTCGAGATCCACAACTGTGGTACCCGGCTAAACTAAATTTATCAAAGAGGGAGGAGGTATATTTAAAATAATGTAAAAAGTGTGTGTATTAAGTATAAAATAATTCTTTTGAAAAATATAAATGTTTAAAACTATGTAAAGGTATATGTATATTAAATATATAAATAAAACATATTGTTATGAAATACATGTAAAAGATATGTATAAAAATGTACAAATTACATGTGAAAAGAAAAGTATTTTATGACATGTGAAAAGAAAGTGTCTTTTATGTACTATAAAAAGGAAAAGTATTTTTACACATAATACTACGGACTTGATCGAGATTATGGAGAGAAAGATTTTATTTGAAAAGAAAAACTACATAATGACGTAAACATGTAGATTTACTTAATTTAATTTATTTGTATCGGTGTTAATGGTCTAAGTTTACCTAAATAACAAAAGGAAAAAAGAAAAGAAATACAAATATATACAACTATAAAATATGTATTAAAATAATATTAATGTATATGTTGTTGTAAAATATATATAAACAAAAGTATATAAGTATATGTATGTAAGAAAAGATAAGATTGAATAAAGCAAAATTGTTCCAAAGAAAAAGCCTACATAATATTTTTTAACGTGAAAAATATAAATTATTTGATTAAATAATCTAAGTCAATCTAATATTTTATATAAATATTAACGGCCTAAATTTCTAAACAAGTGGTGAAGATTGAGTAAATAAAGAATATCCCGCTCAACACCCAAAAATAAAATTTTCACTATGATTAACACATGTAAAAGTGCAAGAATATAAAAAATATAAACACACAATTTAAAGTCTTCTTTGAATGTCATTCCCGGCAAGTATTTCCAATAACTTGTATGAACACTTGTAATAAAAATGTTAGTAACAAATAAATAATAATCAAACTAAACTAAAAAAGTATGTGTGCATATACATATTTAAAAATATAATTTTTTTATTAAAAAATGGGCTCAGATAAAGTTTTGAAATATTATAAAGATTTCGTCATCACCCAAAAATATTTATTATTGTTACGTATTTGTATACGTAAAATACGTCTTTTTATTTGTGAAGGCATCGAAAATAGACGGATAATTTCTTCATCAACCAGGTATTGATCTTTTATATAAAATAGTAACATTTGAGAAAGTAAAATCCATCTTTTGTAATGGGGTGGCCTCAAATATCCAACGGAGAGATAATTTCATTGGCCAAGCAACGTAGTAAATGTCCATTATCAGTGTAAATAAATGAGAAGGACAAAATCGTCAAAAATCAGTTCCTAAAGATGCAAAAATGTAGCAAACCCAACACAAAAATGGTCAATAATAGTGATAATAAAAACAGCAAACAGAGACAACCATACTCATCAAATTAATTTAAGATTCATCTAATCGGGTTACGAACATGGTCGACAATAACATGGTTATCTTTCATCACACAATAAAATAGTCACATAAATCATGGGGCATTATCAAACAGGAAAGATGGGAGTTGTTTTCACGATGTTCACCGGAGAAATGCTAGACACAAAAATTTGGCTAGATCTGTACAAATTCAATGAGTAAGATAATAATCACAATCACAAATATTTTTAAAATGGAGACAAAGCACCAAAATAATAGTGGTAACATTACGGTGGCAGTGGTACAACGAAGTTGCTTCAACGACATTCGCCGGAGCAATGTCGAATAATCAAGTCCGACCAGACCTGGAATGGGGTTTTGTCTTGTTTACGTAGTGAACTTGAACTTGCCGGCCATCAGTTCCGGTGAGTCAGTGGTGCTTGGTTTTCGACGGTGGCTAGAGAAGAAGAGGCGGTGTGGTTGTCCCGTTGAAGGCTCGCCCGCTAGTGACCAACTTCGGCGAGGCTAGGCAGAAAAGGGGAGAAATAAAGAGATTCGTGGAAGAGAGAGGTAAAGGGAGACAGTCATCCGATGAACTGCTCTGCCAGCGGCAGTTAAGGCTTGGGAGAGAGAAAAGAGATAAGATATTAAAGAAAGAGAGCTTTGTACGTGTGTGTGATATGAGTGTGTTGTGTGTTGTGTGTAGTGAGTGTTTTTAAGTAAAAGAAATTATAACGCCCCGAACTCTTATCCTGAGACGTCACATGGTGCTCAAGATTACGAGTGGCCTTAAGTTAACCCTGCCTGCATACTACTGAGCCTGAATCTTATAATAATGGAAATATAGACATAAAAGTCATGCTAGAATGCGGAAACTCTATGTAATATCTGAGAATAATTTGAACATAACATTTGAAACATCAAAACTGAATAATCTGCATCAAAACTAGTAGTCTGACAAGCCTCTACTACTAATACTAGAGAGTTACCGGGACAAACCCCCAGCTAACTCGAACTGTCTGAAAGGAAATGCTAAATCTCATAAACTGATAAAATGCAAATCTGAATGAATAAGTCCCCGGACTATAAGGACTCACCAACTGTCGGACGTAGATGGAGATGCTCGAACTACTCACACTGCTGACACTGAGCACCTGAACCTACATTATGAGGCAATGTAGCACATAGACGTATATATGGATCAGTACTTTGAGGATGTACTGAGTATATGGGGGTAATATGTATAAGTAAAACATCATCTCATAATCATCATTTATAAAACAATGCATGCTAAATGTAAATGACTCACATAATCTGGAATATCTGAAATACTGAGATATGTAGCAATAAAAAACAAAACATACTTTATAAATCTTGTGAGCCATAACATTTTTAGTTCTAAAATTTGTACTAAACTTTGTCTTTAAATCATACAGTCCAAGTGTAAAAGATCTCACTCTAAATTTGAAATCTGAAAGCTAAAATCTGAAGCTATTATCGTTTTGAGAAGCATATTTTCAATAAAACTGTAAGCCTTTACACTTAGTTTTCTAAAAGCATTTCTTTCTTTCTTTTACTTTGATTAGCAGGGTTTGAAACATATATTTTTTTAATCTGCAGGGATGTTCTCTTAACCGACATAAACCATGTGAGCTAACATGGAGTCCAACGTCTCGTCCTCCTAAGGAAGAAACCTCACGTTAGGGAGAGGTGTCATACTCTTGCCAGGAAGTATAACTTGAGCTAAGTGATCATATTTGTAACTATCATCCACATAGAAGTGGGAATAATCTGATAATTTGTACCTACATTGGCTACGTAGTTTTGTGGAAGTAGGATACGCTAAACCCATACTTCCCGCTCGGTGCTAAATACTACTTTTTTATTTGCTACGCTCATTTTGTTGGAAATTCACTTTAAAACTAGCATAAGGGTTATCTAAAACTAATTATGCATTAATCTGATAAAATATGTAATAATTTGAAAAGTGGATTCCAAAACTAATCGAGGATCAAAAGATCAAAACTTTATTATAAATCTGATATAATCAGCTCATAAGGTGCTTAAAGCATCATTTTTCTCAAAATCTCAGCATATAAACTTAGGGCTTAAAACCCATGGATCAAACTCATGTCAAATATCATAATAACCATACTTGATAATGAAAACAATAACAATTCATCTCAAAATCTGAAAATTACTGCAATAAGCATGAAAATATGAAAATATGAAAATAAACATGCCATTAAACTTATAATTCACTTGATATCTCATAATATTGTAAATGGCAACATTGGGTATGAACTTTAATTTCAAATTCATGGGAAATCATATAAAATCATACAACTTTGAAAGTTAAACAAGTTTTGGGCACAAGGATGAAAGGAGATCCTTGTTCATAAACCACACATACCTTAATTTGATGATCTAGATGCTAGAACTTAAATCTTGGATCTCTATTGATGTTTTGGAGATGACTTCTTATAGTTCTTGAATTGGGAATTCTCAATCTTGAAGAGTCTTGGAGAATTAATAGAGAGGTAGTATGAGTCTTAGAGTTTTGTTTAAGAGAGAATGATGAATAAAGCATAAAGTGCTCTCAAATATGATTAATCTTTTGTTTTTGGACGTATTGGGGTTGGAGATTTACCAAAATACCCCTTTAAACTTTGTAATGGAATTGGAAAACGTACATTTTTCGATCTAGGTAGCCACCGCAAAGCGCCACTATCGCGATGGCTTATTGGAAATTGACGAATGGAAATTGGGCAGACTCTACGACGTGGAGACATCACGATGTCCCTTTGGAATGCCATTTTCGCCCATGGCGTGATGCGCCATTATCGCGCTGGACGTCTAAAAATTGACAAAGAGGAAATTGACCCTCTCCGTGATGCACCAATATCGCAGAGGGCCATTGGAATGGGACAATTGGAAATTTACACTAATCCGCGATGCGCTAAGGGTCCAAACGACGGTGTTTTGCCACAGGAACTTAAAATAGCCATAACTTCTTACTCGATTATCGAATTTAAGCGAATCTTATATCGCTGGAAAGCTAATTCAATTTCCTACGCAATTAAAAGTCCAATTCTAAGGAATTCCACACTAAATAAATAGTATTTATTTTGGAAGCTATCCCTTAACACTCTTGGGACGAATTTAAGCTAGGAAAAATTGAGGGGTATTACAATATCTCACCCTTGGAAACATTCGTTCTTGAATGTGGCTAGTTAAGCTGAAATTTCTGAGGAATCTGAGAATATAAGATAGCATGCACAACTGAAATAAACTGCAAGTCTGAATCTAAATCATTCTGAGCTTCTGAGTAATCTAGGAGTGCATGAACTTACATGAGGACAACTATATAGTTGAATGTAACGTATGATTAGAAAAGAATTGAATCAAGGAAGAGTATTACCTACGGCTACATCTGAGTTTGTGGAGAAAAGGTGAGGGTATTTTGCTCGCATATCTACTTCTGTTTCCCAAATGGCGCCCTCAACAGAATGATTCCGCCAAAGAACTTTGACCAATGGAACTTCTTTTTTCCTTAGTCTACGGATCTGATAATCTAAAATCTCAACTGGAATCTCTTCGTAAGAAAGACTATTCTGAACATCTGAGCTTTCTAAAGGAACTACAATAGTGGAGTCACCGATACTCTTCTTAAGCATAGAGACATGAAACACAGGATGAGCGACTGACAAATCTGCGGGCAAATCAAGCTCATAAGCTACTTTCCAAACACGAGTCACAATTCTGAAAGGGCCAATATATCAGGGACTAAGCCTCCCCTTCTTACCAAATCTCTTCACCCCTTTCATTGGTAAAATCTTCAGGCACACTAAATCACCAACCTCAAACTCGAGGTCCCTTCTTCTCACATCCGCATAGGATTTTTGATGAATCTGGGTTGTTTTCAATCTTTCCCTAATCAACTTAACTTTCTCATAGCTTCATACACTGCATCGGGCCCTAGCAAAGCGGCCTCACCTACCTCAAACCAACCTAAGGGTGATCTACATCTCCTTCCATAAAGAGCCTCAAACGGAGCCATCTGAATGCTAGAATGATAACTATTATTATAAGCAAACTCAATCAATGGCAAATGCTCATCCCAACTACCCTTGAAATCAAGATCGTATGCCCTCAACATATCCTCTAAAGTTTGGATGGTCCTCTCTGCTTGACCATCTGTCTGAGGGTGGAAAGTTGAACTAAGATAGACTTGGGTACCAAGTCCTTTCTGAAAAGCTCACCAAAACTGGGAAGTAAACTAAGTACCCCTATCTGAGATGATACACAAGGGAACCCCATGCAATCTGACTAACTCTCGAATATACAACTTAGCATAATCTTCAGCTATATAAGACGTGTAAACTGGCAAGAAATGTGCTGACTTAGTCAATATGTCCACAATAACCCAAATCAAATTACGATGACGATGCGAATGGGGTAAACCAGTCACAAAATCCATGTTCACCTCTACCCATTTTCAAGTGGGGATACCAAACTCTTGCAACGTACCACCAGGTCTTTGGTTCTAAACCTTAACCTGTTGATAAGTTGCATGCTTTGCTACAAACTCTACTATATCTCTCTTCATACCATTCCACCAATAGATTTCTCACAAGTCGCGGTACATCTTGGTAGCACCTGGATGAATAGAATAATGTGCACCATGCACTTTTGCCATAATCCGTTATCTCAATCATCATCACAAGGCACGCATAATATACTTTGGTATCTCAACACACCATCTTCCCCTTAGAAGCAAACCTCTATCTTTTGGTCTTTAACCGACTCTTTCAGTTTGACCAAACTAGGATCCTTATCTTGCTTCTCTTTCACTTTTGAAACTAGGGAAGATTCAAAACTACTCTGAACCCAAATATTTTCTTCAGCGGAATCAACTAATCTAAGACCAATCTGGCTAATCGATGCACTTCTTGAGCTAACTCCTTCTTATCATTCTCCACATGATCAACACTGCCCATAGACAACCTACTAAGAGCATATGCCACTACAATGGCCTTGCCCGGATGATACAATACACTCAAGTGATAATCTTTCAGAAATTCTAACCACCTTCTCTGATAGAGATTCAACTCCCTCTGGGTAAACACATACTGTAAACTTTTGTGGTCTGTGAACACATCAACATGCACATTATACAGATAATGTCTCCAGATTTCAAAGCTAACACCACAGCAGCTAATTCAAGATCATGGGTTGGGTAATTCTTTTCATGAGGCTTCAACTGTCTAGAGGCATAGGCTATGACCTCACCTCTCTGCATCAACACACAACCCAAACCAACTCTAGAGGCATCACAAAAAATAATAAAGTTGTCTGTATCATCAGGTAATGCTAAAACTGGGGCTAAAGTGAGTCGAGTCTTCAACTCCTGAAGACTTTTCTCACAGGAATCTGACCACAGAAACTTAACTTTCTTTTAGGTCAATCTAGACATAGGAGAAGCAATAGAAGAGAAACCTTCAACAAAACGGCGGTAATAACTAGCTAGACCCAAGAAACTTTTAATGTCTAACGGAGAGATAGGTCTAGGCCAATTTCTTACGGCTTTTGTCTTTTGGGGATCAACTCTAATACCCTCACTGGAAACAATATGACCGAGAAAGGCTACTGATCTTAGCAAAAATTCACATTTACTGAATTTGGCGAACAATTAATGGTCTCTAAGAGTTTGCAAGACAAATTTAAGATGATCTACATGGTCGTCCTTACTATGGGAGAATACAAAAATATCATCTATGAATACTATGACAAACATGTCTAGATGCTATTTGAACACTCGATTCATGAGGTCCATGAAAGTTGTTGGGGCATTGGTTAGCCCGAAGGATATGACTAGAAACTCAAAATGACCATAACGAGTTCTAAAGGCTATCTTTGGAATATCACAATCCCTTACTTTTAGCTGATGATAGCCGGATCTAAGGTCTTATCTTTGAGAAATAACTTGCACCTTGGAGTTGATCAAATAAGTCATCAATTCTCGAAAGGGATATTTGTTCTTGATTGTAACCTTATTCAGCTGACGATAGTAAATGAACATTTTTAAAGAACCATCTTTCTTTTGCACGAATAGGATGGGAGCGCCCTATGGAGAAACACTAGTCCTTATGAAACCTTTATTTAAAAGATCTTTGAGTTGCTCCTTCAACTCCTTAATCTCTGTGGGAGCCATACGGTAAGGAGGGATAGAAATAAGCTGAGTATTGAGAAGAAGGTCAATACTGAATTCTATTTCCCTATCGGGAGGTACCCCTAGCAAATCTTCGGGAAAGAGATCAGGAAACTCGTTAACCACTTGGACAGACTGAAGTATTGGAGTCTCAAACTTTGTGTCTTTTACTCGAACTACATGATAAATGCAACCTTTGGATATCAACTTTCTGGCCTTAAGGTAAGATATGAAATGACTCTTGGGAGACACTGAATTATCTGACCACTCAAAGACTGACTCATCTAGGAACTGAAAATTCACTACATGGGTGCGACAGTCTATAGAAGCATAACAAGAATGGAGCCAATCCATACCAAGGATAAGATCAAAGTTAACCGTATCTAACTCTATTAAGTCTGGTAACATGTTATGCAAGTGTCAAGCCCTCAAGGCCCTTCACAAAGAGCCAAGCCAAGGAACTCCAACAACTTCAAGCTTTATTCATGCACTTGAAAGTTTGTGAAGGTGTTGTAGATTCGTCCAAGGGAGGGAATGCATTGATTTGTGAAGAAGGGACTTGAAGAGTATATTCTACAAGGGGATAGATGGACTTTCAACTTTATATTCCAACACTCAATGTGCGCCCCTTCTCTTTAGTTCGCTAAGGGTAGTTTTGTCAATTGGTATGTAATAGTATAAATAGACAATTTCTTCACTCTTTTTAATTGTTTTTTAATGACATTGGATATTACTCATAGTTTGTAGCTTTAGTCTTCTAGTTTTAGCTCTAAATCCGAAACTTGGTACCTTGAGTGCAATTGAATTGGTTTTCACTTATTTGGATAATTTGGCAAGAAAGGTGAACTTGGGGAAGTGAGTCCTTTATTTCGCCTAAGAGTGAGGTTCGATCTTACATTGGTGATGTGTGTTTAAAGGTTTTATACACCTTCTAGTGCTATTCATTGGTGGAAGTGAGGTCTCTCTACTATCTTTACTTTATACATCTCTTATTCATCTCTTTTCTTCTATGTGTGTGATTTTCTCTTTAGTGTAGTTGCTG
Source organism: Capsicum annuum (assembly GCF_002878395.1). Taxonomy (NCBI): domain Eukaryota; kingdom Viridiplantae; phylum Streptophyta; class Magnoliopsida; order Solanales; family Solanaceae; genus Capsicum; species Capsicum annuum. The sequence continues at coordinate 78,706,612 of NC_061117.1, read as the reverse complement.
GTTTTGTTCTTGTGTGTCCGTTTTTCAGCTTTAAGGCTATCATTTGGTATCAAAGCCTTGTTTAGGGGTGTTCTCACATCTCTAAATCTTGGTTTTAAAGTCTTTATTAAGAAAAACTCACTAAAAAAAAGTCAAATCCAAGAAGAAAATACAAAAAAATGGTGTCTAGTGTTGTCTTGTGGTAGATCCGAAATTAGAACCTTAGATCTACACTATTTTACTTTGTCTTTGAAGTTTCTTGTACTAGATTCTTGCTCTCTAGTACTTAGGGAGTCTAGATCTACTTTTAGAGTGAAGTTTGGTTGAGTTTGAGCTAAGATCCACCATGGTTATGGTGTTTTGAAGCTTGTTGAGCTAGATCCGAAATTACCCTTGAGATTTGGACGTGTTTTGTGGTTGGTTTTTAGTTGGTTGAGTTTGTTTTGACCTAAGGACCCTAGATCTAAGAGAAAAATTAATATTAGGGTTCATTTGTTTGTTGGTCAAACTTGGTCAACACTTGAATATTCATTTTGTTCATCCATCACCTTCATATCTTAGTGAAGAAGAATATTCAAAGTGTTTGTTTGATCCAAAAAGAGGGATGAAAGAGAGTGTGCTTGTTGTTTGTACAAGAATATTCCCTAGTATATTCCTAATTCATCCAAATGAAAGAGGGGACCAAAGGACAAATCAAGTACACTTGCAAGTACAAGGGGGGACCATTTGATTTCAATTTCAATTTGAGGCTTGAAAGGGTTCCAAATTACCTTCTTACCCCCCTCAAAATCCGACTCTTTTTCCCTAAAGTTGATACTTGGCCGAAACAAGGATTTGGGAAGTTGAAAATTTGAAAAGGTGACAACCAACCACGATGTGCCACGTCATCAGTAGTGATCAACCAAATTAATCTCTAAAATTAGATTTCTTAGTTTCACCTTTTTTATTCTAGTTTCTTTTAAGCTAATTCAAACACTAATTAGCAAGCTAGTAAGTTCCTACTAGATTGGTAATTAGTATAGAGTTTGTTTAATTCGTGTCTTCGATTTTTTGTGTGTTTTTCTCATTTTTAAAGTCATAGTTTTTTGTTGGTTCAAGTTCGTACATCACTTTATTTGAGTCATTTCAAACAAAGATCAATTTCGGACCAAAGCTTCTCACCACTCAAGTAATTTGCCAAGTATTGCCAATTATCCAACACTTGTGAGGCGAAGTGTGAGGTGAGGTTGAGTGTGAGTGAAGTGAGTCTTTATTTAAGCTAACGTGTTTGTTCATTTTTGTCACGCATCAAATTCTATTGGGGCGGACAGGCACCCGTAGCTGTGAAGGCTCGAGAGAACCAACCCATAACCTTGGAATTCACATGCATGCAACTATAATAGGCAAAGGTTTTGCCATATACGGATATAATGCCATAATGAAAAAAATATAAACGACAAGCCCAAAAACTATGTACATAATAGACTTGGCCATTGGGGCCATAACATCTACAAGATAAGACACTACCATGCTTAGCTGTACATTGGTCTGCAAAGCCTCTAGACGATACATAGAACTTAGCTAAGGTCGGGATAAACCCCCGCCATACTATTAACTTTTATACAGTACAAAAATATATGAAACCGATTCGGAAAACCCCGAAGCAAATTGGAGCTCACCAATAGCAGCTGGATATCCTGGGCTCCGACTGAGGAGGCGTGTTTGCCGAAGCACCTGTGCCTGTAGCATGAAATATAGGTCCCTCATAAGGGAAGTCAGTACGAAAATATGTACTGAGTATGCAAGGCGGAAAAGTAACAATACAAGATACAAAGGTTCAATAAAAATCTGGAGCAAGTGTAAAAATAGTGCTAGAGACCACCTTTACATTTACTTGTGGAACTGGGTAACTGGGTACATTACATTTCTTTCCTTCTTTTACCTTCTTACTTCATTATCTTTGTAATCTATATGATACAAATGACTAGCTGATCAGTGGTAAATAACAAATCGGGATCGGCCCATGCTAGGCTTATGCCCCTGAGCTGCCACCTGTAAATAAACATTGGGATCGGCCCATGCTAGGCTTATGCCCCTAAGCTGCCACCCGTTTTACAGATTTCTGTTACTTAGTTTAATTAGCCTTTGAGATTGTTACTTCGGTGGTCATAACATTATGGTACCTTGAAACAATGATCTATAAATAAGAGACATGTAAATAGGTAATCAATGCAGTAACAATGAAGTAAGGAGTTGTTTGCACGCTAATGAAGTGTTTTGGAGCTAAAAATAACACATGGGTCTTATTTGAGTAACCGGAGAAATTCTGAAATTTACTAGTGAAAATAGACATGTAGGATTGGTAGCAAGTGTGTATTGAGGTGTTTTAACTCATTAGAGAGTGGGAACAAGTTCATTAGTAACATGGGATATCATACGGTGCTATTATGTATCACGTGTTATAGGATAATCTTGGAAGCTTGCTCGATGGAACAGGTGTCCGTTTTCATGCCAAGAGTGCAAAATAGAGTATGTCTTACATACCTGATTGTAAAACTCTAATACCAGACCAACTCGACTCTCCGCCCTTTTAGATTACTTATCTACTATGAAATATATGGCAAACTAATATTAGCAACCAAACGTCACATTTTGGCTATTTAACTTCACCAAACTAGTGAATTTTGTTCTTGTGTGTCCATTTTTTAGCTTTTAGGCTATCAACATGACTTTATGGAGGACAGTGATGGGACGTTTTTTATAGATTTGTTTAGCTACAACTGACTCAACTACTGGAGTAGAAACCAAGAAAGGATCAAGGATCTTTCTAGAACTTATCTCAAAATTTATTGCAACTAATGGGGTCACATAAGAGAAACTTGACCCAGGGTCTAACAACACATAAACATCAAGATGAAAGACACAAAGCATACCTGTAACCACATCTGGTGAATCTTCTTACTCCTGTCGAGATGGTAAAGCATAGAACCGATTCTGGCGCTGAACACCACTGGTACTAGATGATGCGCCCTGAGGAGGAGCTGGGTGGCCTAAAGGAGCTGGTGCACTAGTAACCTGAGTCTGGGGACGGTCATCTCTGTTTCCTTGCTTAGCATGCGGACAATATCTAATGTTGTGACCCAACTTACCAAATCCAAAATGACCTTTCTGACCAGCCAAACACTTACCAGGATTATTCTTACCACACTTAGTACACGTAGGATAATTGGGCCTACCACCCATACATACTACTCTGCGATCTGGACATAGAAGACTTACCCCACTGTTCTTGCTTATTTTTGGGTGCAGGAGCCCTGGCTGAAGAAGGTGCAGGCATAGATGAATGATTCTGAAACTGCAAACGATTTCCTCCTCCAGACCAATTCTGACCATGATCAAGCTGCCCTGTTCTAGCCCTCTTATTTGCTCTCTCTCTTTCCTTCCCCTTTTCTGCCTCAATCTGCTAAGTGTACATTATCAATCTAGGAAGATCCATATCTCCAATGAGCATAGCAGTCCTACACTTCTTAACTACCAACCCAGACACACCGGTCATAAACTTACTCATGCTTGACCTAGGGTCAGCCATTTGTTCAGGGGCATAATTAGACAACTGGTTGAACTTGAGGCAATACTCTTTCATAGTCATTGAGCCCTAGCTCAGGTTCATGAACTCTTCTATCTTAGCTTCCCTCATCTCACGTGGGAAGAACTTGTCTAAGAATGCATCCTGAAAAAACTGCCAAGTCATGGGAGCTGCATTCTCCCCTATACTCTTCTTCTACATCACTACCCAGTCATATGCAACATCATTCAGCCTATAGGATGCCAATTATACACTCTCCTCCTTTTAAACATGTATAATTCGGGTGATTTTTTCATCTCATCAAGATACAGCTGTGGGTCCTCACCTGTCTTCGACCCAAAGAACTCTGGCGGGTTCATTCTCATAAAATCTCAGATTTTGGCTGCGATAAAGTCCCCATCTTGCTGAGGTGGGACTACAGCCTGACAGTTGCCCTGAACATTAGCTGTCACAGCTTGGGCTAACGCCTGAAAGGCAGCCCAAAACTCTGTATGTAACACATTCTCATTCAAAGGATCAGTGGGTTGAGGTGGCTGGTTATAGTTTCTGCGGGCATTAGCTCGACGAGGAGGCATTTTCAACTGTCACGTGAAAGCATGAGTTAAAAGCAGATAGAGACACTGTAAGCATGATAGATCATGAAAGAAATATATGATTTCCTAAGAATGTTCTGTAGCCTCTTATTCATAAATGTGGCGTGCTTCACACCCATGACCAAGACTCTATGTAACGCGGCTTGTCTGACTCCCTAGGACTCTTAAAACCTTAGGCTATGATACCAAGTTTGTAATACCCCAAAATCTGATCTCGAGACGTCACACGGTGCTCAAGACTACGAGTAGCCTTAAGTTAACCCTGTCTGCATACTACTGAACCTGAATCTTATAATAATGGAAATATAGACATAAAAGTCATGCTAGAATTCGGAAACTGTATGTAATATTTGAGAATAATCTGAACATAACATCTGAAACATCAAAACTGAATAATCTACGTCAAAACTAGTAGTCTGACAAGCCTCTACTACTAATACTAGAGAGTCACTGGGACAAACCCCCAGCTAACTCGAACTATCTGAAAGGAAATGCTAAATCTCATAAACTGATAAACTGCAAAATCTGAATGAATAAGTCCCTGAACTATGAGGACTCACCAACTGTCGGATGCAGATGCAGATGCTCAAACTACTTACGCTGCTGACACTAAGCACCTGAACCTACATTATGAGATAATATAGTACATAGACGTATATGTGGATCAGTACTTTGAGAATGTACTGAGTATATGGGGTGATATGCATAAGTAAAATATCATCTCATAATCATCATTTATAAAACAATGCATGCTAAATGTAAATGACTCACATGAGCTAGAATATTGAAACACTGAGATGTGTAGCAATAAGAAGCGAAACATACTTTATAAATCTTATGAGCCATAACATTTAGTTGTAAAAGCTGTACTAAACTTTGTCTTTAAATCATACAGTCCAAGTGTAAAAGATCTCACTCTAAATCTGAAATCTGAAAGCTAAAATCTAAAGCTATTATCGCTTTGAGAAGCATATTTCGAATAAAACTGTAATTTACACTTAGTTTTCTAAAAGCATTTTTTTCCTTCTTTTACTTTGATTAGCAGGGTTTGAAACATATATTTTATTAATCTGCAGGGAGGTTCTCTTAACCGACATAAACCATGTGAGCTAACATGGAGTCCAATGTTTCGTCCTCCTAAGAAAGAAACCTCACGTTGGGGAGAGGTGTCATACTCTTGCCAGGGAGTATAACCTGAGCTAAGTGATCATATCTGTAACTATCATCCATATAGAAGTGGGAATAATCTGATAATTTGTACCTACGTTGGTTACATAGTTCTATGGAAGTAGGATGCGCTAAATCCACACTTCTCGTTCGGTGCTAAATACTACTCCTTTTTTATTTGCTACGCTCATTCTATTGGAAATCCACTTTAAAACTAGCATAAGGATTTATCTAAAATCAATTATGCATTAATCTGATAAAATCTGTAATAATCTGAAAAGTGGATTCCAAAACTAATCTGAGAATCAAAAGATCAAAACTTTATTGTAAATCGGATATAATCAACTCATAAAGTGCTTAAAGCATCATTTTTTCTCAAAATCTCAACATATAAACTTAGGGCTTAAAACCCGTGTATCAAACTCATGTCAGATATCATAATAATCATGCTTGATAGTGAGAACAATGATAATTCATCTCAAAATCTGGAAATCACTGCAATAAGCATGAAAATGTGAAAATAAACATGCCATTCAACTTATAATTCACTTGAAATCTCATAATCTTGTAAATGGCAACATTGGGTATGAACCCTAATTTCAAATTCATGGGAAATCATATAAAATCATACAACTTTTAAATTTAAACAAGTTTTGGGCACAAGGATGAAAGGAGATCCTTGTTCATAAACCCCACATACCTTTATTTGATGATCTAGATGCTAGAACTTGAATCTTGGATCTCTATTAATGTTTTGGAGATGACTTCGTAGAGCTCTTAAATTGGGAATTCTCAATCTTGAAGAGTCTTAGAGAATTAAAGGAGAAATTATGGATTTCTTGGAGAGGAAGTATGAGCCTTAGGCTTTTGTTTAAAAGAGAATGATAATAAAGCATAAAGTGCTCTCAAATATGATTAATCTTTTATTTTTGGACGGATTGGGGGTTGGAGATTTACTAAAATACCCCCTTTAAACTTTGTAACGAAATTAGAAAACGTACATTTTCTCGATCTGGGTGGCCACTGTGACGCGCCACTATCGCGGTGGCTCACTGAAAATTGACGAATGGAAATTGGGCTAACTCCACAATACGGAGACATCGCAGTGCCCCTTTGGAATGTCATTTTGGCATATGGCGTGATGCGCCATTATCGCTTTGGACCTCTGAAAATTGACAAACGGGAAGTTGACCCTCTCCGCAATGTGCCAATATCGCGGAGGACCACTGGAATGGGACAATTGAAAATTTACACTGATCCGCGACGCGCTAAGGGTCCAAATGATGGTTTTTTGCGACAGGAACTTAAAATAGCCATAACTTCTTACTCGGTTATCGGATTTAGGCAAATCTTATATCGCTGAAAAGCTAATTCAATTTTCTACGCAATGGAAAATCCAAATCTAAGGAATTCTACACCAAATAAATAGTATTTGTTTTGAAAGCTATCCCTTAACACTCTAGAAACAAATTTAAGCTAGAAAAAATTGTGGGGTATTACAGAAATGTCAAGGTACTTGTGGCTGCCCTTTTTTCAGGCTGAGAGGGTAGAAAATAAAAATCTACTCTCTCAAATTTTGTCTCATAGGATAATAGTCCTTTTTTTGTGTGTGTGTGATTATTATACTGTGTAAAAATAATTGATCCGGATCAGTAGTTGTGGATCATAAAAATATAGACATTAATTTATAATTCTGAAAAAATATTTAAAAAAATATTTAAAATATTGAAAATATATAATTAATTTTAAAATATTATAAAAATATGATGTCATGTCTTGTACGTGTGTAGATGATTGTAAAATATTAAAACGATAATGAATTGATAAAAATTCCAATGTACAAAGAATTATTAATAAATTATAAAAAGTAAAAATATGAAGATAAATTGACAAAATCCTAAAGTAGGGATGAATATCAATAATTTATTATCAATTGCAAAAAATATGTGAAAATTATATTTTATGTCCTTCAATGATCAGGAAGCCTGAAGGCGATAATTTTAAGTACGGAGAGCCAAATTTTGGTGTTAACAACTAGTGGCAGCTAAACTTAAGTGATTCTTATATTGAGATAGTTGTCTATGTGTGATTAATATGTTCTTAGTGATAGTAATAAAAAAATGTTAGTCAAAAAAACGTTAGTCACCAATAATAACAATACTGATAATTTTGTATTAAACGAAGTGTGATTTCAACATTGAATAGCTTAAATTAATGCATTACAAGTTCTTTTTTTTTTTTATATTTCTTTTTTGTGAGAGAAAATAATTAAATAATCCTCAAACTTTTTATCCGATTATCAACTACCCACTTATACTTTATGGAGGTTCCATTATTCTCCTAAACTATTTTAAGGTAGAATAAATAACTCCTTAATTGTTGATCAGTTGGTTCAGGGAGTGCATTTCACTCTCTTAGAGAGAGTGAAAAGCAAAAAACATGTGGAAAATAAATTTATCACTTCTGTTATAATTAAATAGTGTATATTTTTTTCTATTTATTTGTTTCTTTGCTCATTTATTTATTTATTATAAACAAAATGATCTCCCCTTTAAAGGAGGTGATAACTTTCCCTCGGCCACTTTTATAAAGAAGAAGAAGAAGAAGCAACAATCATAGCATCTCCATCTCATATTGATGATAAAACGTTATATTTGTCAGAGAAACTTACTTACCACGTTGGCAATGATTAAGAAATAACCGATGGAGAAGAGGAAGATAGAGAAGATGAATTTATTCTTCGACTACCTCTCTATTTCTCCTTTCTTTCAGATTTCTTGTTGGTTTACCTTACTTTCCCTCTTTTTACATACAACTCATACTTTCAAGTTACCCAAAAATAAACGTTAAATCTACAACTTTATTTACACATAATTTACAGCCAAGGAATGAAATAAAATAAATTAATTTCTCATTCTTTTAATTTCATGCCAAACAGTCTAGTTTTTCTTTAACCTCATTTGATGAAATTATATTTTCAACGATATCCATTAATGATATTTGTTCGGATCCATCACAAGAAGAAAATACTGGATTAGATTTTCCAAAAATTTGGCCCATGTTTGGATTTTTAGCTATTACTAGAAGAAGCTTTGATATTGTTTTAATGGTGAAAAAATGATTGAAGGTAATGAAAAGAAGAATAATGAATATGAAAGTAAATAAAAATTATTTTTTAATGAAAAATACACGTGTCAAATCTGAGTTGGTGCATGTGTTTCACTAGACACTTCAAATCTGAGAGTAGCATTTCAGGATGAAATCAATCACCCTTTAAAATAGTCCAAGGTAATAGACTCTCATAAAGTATAAGTATGTTATTGATTATTCGATAAAAGGTTGGAGGACATATGGCTATTTAAAAGAAGGAAAAAGGCATTGTTTTCACCTCAAGCTATACCCGAAAAGTCGAAGTCACACCTAAACTATACTAGTGACCTATTACATATCTAAACTATAAAAAAGTGAAACCATTTACACTCTGTCAGGCTACCACCACTTGCATGTGGTATAGTGTTTTACACTCGTTGTTACGTTAGCATCACGTCAGTAAAAAGTATCACTTTTTTATAGTTAAGGTGTGTAATAGGTCACTAATATAGTTTAGATGTGGATTCGACTTTTCAACTATAGTTTGGGGTGGAAACGATGACTTTTTCCTTAATGTTTTTAGCCGTTTACTTTTGATATTTAATAGGCTGGACGCGCCTAAAATAAGTGTAACACACGCGCCTTAGAATGGGGGTTGCAGGGAGGTAATAATATCACTTTTTTATAGTTAAGATGTGTAATAGATCACTAGTATAGTTTAGATGTGACTTAGACTTTTTGGGTATAGTTTAGGGTGGAAACGATGTCTTTTTCCTTAAAAGAATTAACTTAAATAGCCTCTCACTAAAGCACTTAAATTAATTAAAAGTGATCGATTGATCGTATAATATATGTATAATTCATATAACTTATGTGTATAATCGCAAATAATCCTCAAAGATGGATTACCATCGTAAACACCATTAAGCTCATTCTTTGATATTATTCTAACGCCACGTGTATTCATCTTGAGTGGTCATGTCACGGTAATCTTTTCCCATGCAATTATTCTTTGCTATCAAAAAAGATTTGAGAGAGACTAATAGTCCTCCAATGGCTTAAAGGGTATTGTTTGTTATTTAGGTGATCTAATTCCTAATATGTGTACTTATATTCTACATTATATAATGTATTGATCACTATATTACTTATGCAAGTATTATCTGTATAGAAAATGATGATGTAAACTTTTATTGAAAATCGTTTTCTCTTGTAATTAGTCAAATCAAACTAAACTCCTCTAAGGTTATTATGGTGTAAGAGTAACATAGCAAAAACATGTAACAATTTTCATAGTGACGTTTTGAATTAGGTGCATTTTATCATTTTATGCCTTCTCATAGTTGCTTTATGATTTTTTGGTCTGCGAGTATGCGTGGCACAATTTTTGAGGTGATTGCTTGAGAATTATCAGAGTTCTTTATTTTAAAATGTTTGAAAGTTAGTATGTTGACCAAAGTCAACATTTTATGATAATGAGGTTGTATGAGAATTGTGATAGTTCCATTAGCTTCGGAGTGTAATTTAGGTTGATAATCCCAAGGCGTTTAAGGGAATTTTGAGTAGTTGGTTGAAAAGTTGAAAGTTTAAGGTATAGATTTTATTGCAGTCAATATTTAGTCCAGACAATTATTGTTCGGTGATTCGATGATTTTATTGAGTCTTAAATGTCGATTTTAGTCTAGTAGCAATTAATTTATATTCATGAAATTTCGAACGAACTGGGCATCAGTTTAGAGAACTTTTTAGATTCTCCTTGTCGTTGGTGCACCAAATCTGGTGCAGACGACATTTACTCTTTGCCTTCCCGATGGCTCTGTCATGTTTGTGAAAAGCGAGTGTCTATTGCATTCGCAATATGGGCATCGCATATGTGAAGGGCTAAGGGGGGTTCGGGTCCAGATATAACCCATCATGCTGATCACATCTGCGACCTTGGTTCGAGTTGGGGCGTCGTCTTCATGGTAGACTCTTCACATTTCTGAAGAAGAAAATCGATCTAGATAGATTAAATTCAATTTTTCGAATTACAATCTCATAACTCAATTCTTAAAGCTTGAGAATGTAATTTTAAAAATTCAAATGACGTTTTTCACAGATTCTTCTATGGGTATGATTCTTATACTTTACATCTTCTCCAATGATTTATATTTTATCTCCAAATCATGATTTTTAGATTGAAAAATATGAAAATTATGCAATAAAATTTAGAAATGGCATTTTCATGATTGATTTTGACTCCATTTTAGATGGAACCTCATATTTGAGTCCTCCATTTATGGGCAATGAAATTTTCAACAAAATTTGAGTTTTGTCTTTGTAGAATTGAGATTGACTTTTGGGTTGGCTTTTTGGACCTAGAGTTTAAGTATAGCAATATGGTTGTCTGTGATTTTATTTTCTTACGTAGAATGCTTATTTAATCAGATTCTTCACGTTTGGAGACTTAACGAAAGGGTAAAACTTTTATTTGACTTTTCAAACCTTTTTAAAGCAAGTGGAGATTTTCTTTGACTCTTTTTAAAGTGTTTAGTTACTTATAGCGAGAGTAATAGGAAGATGGGATCCCATATAGATAAGATTGTGAGCATGTATGTTGATATGGACTAGTTTTCCTTACTCTTGTTAGCATTATTTGAAAAAATTGAGAGAAATTATTGGTATTTTGAGTCTTGTAGCCTGTGATTTCAGTTGACCATGGTCTTGTTTGACTTGATTGTGAGATTTGGTTTTCTTTTATCATTGTGAACCATGCATAGTCATTCATATTCATTTGATGGACTTATTAAAGAGATGTTTTTTAGAAGAATGTTTTGAAATGACTTGCACGTCTGATGTTTTTCAGCTAAAATTTTGTTGATTTTTGACTTACATGTCCGATAAAAAAGTGTTATGGATGGAATTTATTATTTTTTGATCTGCACGCCCAATGAAAAAGTATTCTAGATGGATTGTACTGATTTTTGACTTGGATTTCTGATATAAAATTGTTCCGCACGAATTCGTGGTTTGCATCTCCATTAAAAAACTATTCCTTGATGGTATATGAACCGCGGAATCCCCATGAATCTCATTTAGCTATATAGACAGTGGGTGTGTACTAATTCATACATATGCATCATATATATGTTCATCTCATCATCAATATTTGACTTGTAATGATATTTATTGTAAACAGTGTTTGAGTGATTAGCTACTTTTACTATAATTTGAGGTGTTTGTGAATTTTGTACAGTATCTTGGACTTATTATTGTTACTTGAGTGTTAGATTTGGTGTAGCTTTCTTGGTTTGACGGGTATTTAAGAATAGAATTGATATTAGAATATTAGATGGTTCTTGCTATCGCTTTGAATTAGAGTTTGATGATACCGCTAGATACATGTAAATGCACTTTATGTGTCAGTACTAAGTTGATTGTCCCCGAACGTTTAGAATCTGCGTTGAGATTACTTCACCGAAATTCAGAGGTAGAGAATGATTGACTTCAGTGGTTGCAAGATCTCATCTATCTTATTTGTATTATTTTTTCTTATATCAAGATAGTTAGACTCTCGTTGTATTGAAATATCACTTGTACTTCGTGATTTTTAAATTTTGGGTGGTGCATGTTAGTTTTCATACCTTCTATTGAGATGATAAATGATTTCGTACTTAGATTTAATATTATTATTTCTTTCGTATATTTACTTGGTGTATTATTGTTCCAATGGTGAGTTGGCTTAGCTATTACAAGGATACAATATATGTCATCATGACTTGAATTCGCTTAGCTATTACAAGGATACAATATATGTCATCATGACTTGAATTCTGCATCGTGACAAAACTAATATGATATTTAATTATAAAATAGATCAACTAGATATTATGGGCATCTCAATATACTTTCTTCGTCTCAAATTACTTGACATATTTATCTTTTGTATAACTCTTAGGGGTCGTTTGATTGGGAACAAGTTATCCCGAAATAATTAATTCCTGAATTAGCTATATCGAGATTAGTTATCATTATTCCACCATATATATAGGATAACTTATCCTATCACCAAGGCATAAATGATGGAATAAATAATCTCTTGACTAACTAATATCTACACCCAAACATGGAATAAAATAATCTTATATTTTATCTCGGGACTATTATAACTTATACCTCACACCAAACGATCCTTTAGGGATATAAATTGACAAATATGACTTTATTTAATCTTTGATTAGATGAATCTTCTTCAATTTAGATGAATATTTTTTCATTATTTATAGTTTAAAAAAAGTATTAGTTGAAAAATATAGTTAATTACCTCTTAAATTTTTAAATATATCAATTATTCTGAGACACATACTTTTAACAAATATTACTAAGTAATTTGAAGGGAGTACGTTTCAGGGACGCCGTTTGTGTTCACGTGAATATATTTATTCCAAGTAGTTAAAAAAAATCAAAAAAAAAAAATTGTTTTTGTCCTTTTTCCAATTATCATATTCGTGGAGGTTCTGCCAGCATTTCAATTTTCTGGCCACAAGTTAGTTAATTAGTTATGTTCTCCATAAAGTCTCTAGTTTGGACAACTTCCTTTACCAGCTACTATCAGTATTCTGTATTCTACATTTATTGGGGACGTTGGCCCCTCATTTCTTGATTCCTAATTACTCTTACTATTCAAAAACCACAAACATACTTGAAAAAAGACATTGTTTTCACCCTAAATTATATCCGAAGAGTTGAAGTCATACCTAAACTATACTAGTGACCCATTACACACCTATTCTTCTCAAAAGTGAACTTAATTCCATCCTGAATCTGGCGCGGAAATAACATTAATTTTTTAAAAAAAAAGGCGCATTTGGAGAAAATAAAATCCAAAAATTCTTTAAATCCCTAAAAACACCCCTGCACACACTCACTCTTCTCACCCATCTTTCCCATTTTTTTTTCTCCCTCAATCTTCCTTTCTTCTTCATCACAATCACTCCTTCTTTGCTATGATTGATGAGAATAATTTTTCCATGATAGTTTTCATAGAAAAAAATTGAAAAGATTGAGGATGAAATCGT
>NC_061117.1:78629285-78690161 GCF_002878395.1 Capsicum annuum | reverse complement strand
TATTATAGTAAGAAAAAATTCTAATAAGATAAGAAAATCAAGATAAACTCTAACACATCATTTTTTTCGTCCATCTTCACTTGTTCACTATTGCTTTAGCACATGTCTTAAGAAATATTTCCTCTGTCCAACAATATTTGTCCGTTATACTAAAGTAAATGTTCAACAATATTTGTTCAGTTTAAAAAATTAATGAACAATTTATCCTTTTCTATCCATTTTATTCTTGATATTAAATATTATTCATCACTTAATGCATTTCTCAAGACATTATATTTAATATATTCAAAAGGTGATATTAGTAAAACTACGTCTATTATTTATTATTTCTTAATATATGTGTCAAGTCAACAGCGGACAAGTTTAATGGACAGAACTGATAATAAATACTCTTTTTGAATATAATAAATTCAACACTTTGAAAAATGTATTGAGTAGAGTAAAATTGATACAAATAGGTAAATTATTTTCAAACTAGATAAATATTATTGAATAACTATTTTTAATAACATGAACTAATAAAGATAAACGAGAGAGTAATAAAATTTAATGCATTGAAAAATGAGTCAAATATGAATAGTACTTAATAGTAAGAATAAAACTGATATGAAATGATAAATTATTTATTAATTTTTAAATTAGACAAGTACTATCATATAAAGAAAAATGAAAAGAATATCATTTCTAACTTTGGTTAATGGAGAAGAAAAATCTAAAATAATAAGAGACATGAAATTAATTATACTCCTTGAATTGGAGCTGCATCATTAATTTTATTGGCTGAAGTGTCCCAAAACAAGTAGGTTGGACACCAAAACTACTACCCCATAAATAACACTTTTGAACACTTATTTTAATAATATAAATAAATAAAGATAGATCAGGGCGTAATAAAATTTAATACATTGAAAAATGAATTGAATAATTACTAGTATTTAATAGCAAGAATAAAACTGATATAAAATAATAAATTATTTATTAATTATCAAATTAAATAAATATTATTAGATATTTTTTTTAATATTGTTCAAGGAAAGAAAAACAAAAAGAATAACATTATTAACTATGGTTAATATAAAAGAAAAATCTTGTTATAAATATATTTACATTATAGTGAATATCTATCAAGATCTAATAAGATCTATCAAGATTTGAAATATTGTTTTTTAGTCAGAAACTAGGAGTATTTCTCCTATAAATAGAGGAATTTTGTTTATTGTATTCTCAAAAAAAGATGATCTCTCATTCCTAGATAAATAAAGAAGTCTCCCTCTTCTCTCTCTATTTGCTCTTCTTGTTCTTGCTTTTATATTTCATAACACGTTATCAGCACGAGACTCTACCAAATAAAGTGAGATTATAAATCTAAAAGTAATTTCAAGGTTAGTAATTCCTTATGTTATCTGTCTTTTGCTACTAAAATATAATTATTATTGGATTTGAAGAAAAATAATTGGTTTGGAACCATTTATGTTTTAAATTTATTCCTCAAGAACAATATTATCAAAAGAGATGATAATATGTTGGGTTCAAGTCCCATCGATTTATGTCTAAGGCGTGTTTAAATGGATAAGACATTGAGTTTGAATCTCAATGCACCATGTTGATGACATAATGATGGCTAAGGCAAAATAATCTGTACTTCATGAATAGTCATGAATCATGTCTCATTAAATATGCTCAATTTCATGAAGTGAATGTGGTAGCAATATGTGATAAGTTTGAAAGATGACAATTTGCTCCATTCTTGAAGTGAATGTGGTAGCAGTGCATAATATGTCTGAAAGAAGACAAGTGATTGAATGCACGAATATACGCGTGGAGGGATAATATGATAATGATCATCAAAAGTGATGATATTTTCACACGCATATTATGATCATGAGTTATGTTAGAGAAAAATTCTCTACTTCATATGTATGCCTCGATTTGCTCCTGAAATAGCAATATCATGAAAGCGGTTATAAGCTATCAAAATTTGATAGACTTAGGATACAATTAGAATGAGAATTTTGATTATTTCAATACAAACGTGCACTTGATTGTGATGGTATCACAACTCACCTCCTAAAGAAGCAGAATAACCAAGAAGAGTTGTTTTGAAATCTACTTCTAAAGTAGTAAATCTGAAATTTATTCATGTAATAGTAAATCAGAAATATACTAAAGTAAAAGGTACATGTCATGGTAAACTTGGAGTTTGCTAAAATAAAAGTTTATAAATGGCATGAACGATTGCGACATCCCAAAAATGTGCATATTGAATTTTGAACATATATTGAAGAAATTAGAAAATATTACTTTTAATATTGCTTGTTCTCATGATAAATTGGTTGGACCAACTAATTTTGGGATTGGATCCCTTAAAATCTGTAAAGTATAAAAGGTGATTAAGGGCCCGGTCACCTATCATGTGATATATTGAAAAGATGTATCAATAAGATGATCATATGTACATTCACTGTCAACCTACTACGTTTGACATTCATAAAGTTACTTGCTCAATATAAATTGAGCATAATTTTCAGATTGTGTAATCAAGATAATTCATCTTGATGATTGTAATACCCCGTACTTCTACTTAGCTTGAAATCATCCCAAGTATGTTAGAAACTTACTTTGAAAGATGAATCCACTTTTATATACGTGAAAATTTTAAGATTTTCACTTTTTGTCATGTGAAAAATTGAATTAGCTTTCTAACGATACCAATTTCGTCCAAATTATCGGGGTAGAAAGTTATGATCATTTTACAGAAAACAGTCAAAACTGCCCAGGTGCGACGATGAGGGCCGACGGACCATTGAGCTAGCGATAGACCTTCGCCCAAACCTTCGCAGCAGAGGCAGTGAGACCACCTTCTGCCTAAGGGCAATGGCTCAAGCCGACGAACCGTCGAGCTAGCGACGGACCATCGAGCTAGCGACAGACCGTCGCTCAAGCCGTTGCAGCAGAAGCAGTGAACCTCTATTCTGCCCAGGTGCGACGGTCAGGACCGACGGACCGTCGACCCAGCAACGGATCGTTGCACCCACCATCGCATGTTTCATTTAGTTATTTTAAGTCATTTTTTAAAAGGATTTTTTGGTCTTTTACCACCCTTTCTAATACCTAATAATATCAGACCAAGGCTCCTGCCTTCATTATTCATCTACAACATCAAAAAAAAAATTAGGGTTTTCCTCTCAAAGATCTATTCCCAAACTCAAGATCCAAACCCTTCTTCAAGAAAACTAAGAGATTCAAGTTCTTCAAGTCTAAGGACTTCAAGAAACTCACAATCAAGGTATGTCATGTATTGATTCATGGGTCCCTTTAACCCATGAAGCTCAAGAATCTCTTTTCAAAATCTAAGATTTGTGTATGTATGAATGTTCATGATTTAAATTGAATTGAAATTCATGTTCATGATGTTGTGGTGTTTTGATTCATGTTTTAAATTACATATTCCAATGATTGACCCTAGTATGTGATGATTTACATAATAATCATGATAAACCCTTCAAATTTGCAAATTTATTTATGCAACCATGACAATTAGATGCATTGATGATGGTATAAACAAAGTATGCTCCCTATGTATTTGATTAAATACTTATGTGAATGAAGAGTGTCATAATTCAGTAAACTCAGTAATCTCAGAAATCTCAGAAACTCAGTACTCTCAGTAGTATTCCGTCAGTCAACGAAACTCAGTTAACTCAGTCCAGTTCAGTTTAATTAATCATGTTCAGTGTCTATTCATATGGGAGTAGGATTTAGCACCGAGTGAACCCAAGGATGGAAACATACCGTCAGGTGAAGGTGTGATTCTTAGAAATAATCCTTGCGTTCCAGAACTATGTAGCCAGTATAGGTTGAGACATCAACACTGTCAGATAAGGGTTGATGAGGTGGATAAGCACTGTCAGATGAGGGCCCCACCGTTCTCTTTTAAGGGACACTGTCAGATGAGGATCACCCATAGCTTGTCCTTACCAGTGGCGCGGTATTGACACTCTTCCAATTGGGGTTACAGATTGGAACCCAACTCAGCTATATTGTGTTATTTGGGGCAAGTCGGTTAGATGACTACTTCCCACAGTTTCAGTTATAGAATCAGGACTGTCAGATACAGTCATTCAGTCTCAGTAAAAGAACTCAGATAGTTCTTCAAATTTCAGAACTGTCAGATACATCAACTCAGAACAGTACGGAACTCAGCTAGTTCCATCAGAACCTAGACTGTCAGATACAGTCACTCAGTATCAGTTATTTCAGTATACAACTATCAATATCTCATGTTATCAGTACTCGAACTCAGTAATCATGTTATCACGAACTCAGTTACTGTTACTATGTATTCATGCATGTATTCTCATGTTCATTTTATCCAGTCAGTTAGTATAGTTCATGTATGTAAACCCTTTGCATTCAGCCTACCTCACATGCATACCAGTACATTCAATCGTACTGACGCATTTGTGCTATGGTGTTTTACTTTACGTCATAGGTTTAGAAGCACGAGCTCCAAAGCATCAGTAGCATTCCAGTCTCAGCAGTCAGAGTTAGTAGTGATTCTTCATCATTCTAGGACATGATCATTTCTTTATTATTTCATTACTTAGTTTATTTCAGTAGTTGAAGTTAGTTGGGGACATGTCCCATCAAATCCTTATTCAGACAGTTTAGAGGCTTTCGGACTAGCATGTTCAGACAGTTATTTCAGTTGTTTGGGTATTGATATACCATATCTTCAGATGTTATGTTTTATCAGATCTTCAAACCTTAGGCCTTTCAGCCATTATTTCCGCATTTATGTAGTATATTATGCAGTGTACAGGTACAGATATCAGTCATGGATTAGCTTATGGTCTTTTGGGGTCATGAGCACCGTATAGCATTTAGGGTGCCAGATTCAGGGCGTTACAATGATGATGGTTTGGAATTGAATGCCTTCGATAAATAGCTAAATCATTGCTAATGAGAACAAAGTTTCATGTGTTGGCCTGAAATATGATATGTTGCATACAATAACACTTATATGTATTAGACCAATAGATGATGATTATTTCTTTACACTCAATTGGTTCAAGGTCATGAACCAAATATTTCATTTAAAATTTTTTGAAGTGACCAAAATACCCTTAATGAAGATGACCAAATCATGACCCATTAAGTGTTGTCCAAAACTGTGAGTCCTCAAGTCTTCAATGCTCCAAGCAATCTTTCACACACGGTCTTGCTTGTGCTCAAAATGGGTCTTCCTTGCATATTCTTATGCCCTCGGGGTGACCAAGTCTTGATCCTTTAAATGATGACCTCCAATCATGTCTTCAAAAATTAAGGTGGTCATTTGACTTGTATCACCTCCACCTTCACGACGCAGCTACACAACCCTCATTAAAGCCTAATTAATATAAGAATTACACATTTCCATTCATCGAACTATATTACACATTAAGGCATACATTGTTGGCATCGTTATAACAACTACACTTGCAAAGTAACATCAACATCCAAACTAATTACATCACTTGGGGAAATTCACAACCCCCTTGATCCAATTATACATTAGCTTGGGGAATTACACAACCACTTAAGGTTCAATTTTAAAATCACTATGTTTTATTGACTTTTTACATTATTCAATAGTTAAAGAGTAGTTTAATAAGCATATTTTTCATATTCAAACCCACTTCCACAATATGGGGTTGAGGTCATAACCATTTCAAAAGTCACAAGTTTGGAGAAATCACAATCCCCTTGTTTATTCACCATATCCATGCACCACACACGTTCAAAATCATAATTAAAGCATGAACAATCATATGTAAGCCATGAAAAAACATTGTTCAATAACTTGCATTCAAATCCTCAACCCATGTTTCAAAACCATCATCAACACCATATGAACAACACTTTGCAACATATGCTTTTAAAAATTAGCAATTAGGGAAGAGTAACATATCTGAAATATCCAAATTTATGGAAAGAATTCCACCCTTGAGCCCTTGGATGACCTACTTCTTAGAAACCCTAAGTACGGTTGCCTGAGAGATTTGAAAGTGTTTGATTACATTATGAATGGGAAATAATCCCTCTTAATTGCTTTATGAACGTGGGATTTTAATTGGGTAAGGAGAAAATTATTCAAAGTGTCCTCAATTTAAAAACTGAAATCTAGTCTTCAGTGACTATGGATCATTATACGACTCGTAAGGTTTTATTACGACTCATCACCACGAGTTGTAGCTAAGACAGTTTTCAGGACACCCACACAGTGTTTACCCTACGACTCAACTGCTACGGCTCATAACGGGATCGTACGACTCGTAGGGTCTAGTCGTACTCAGCACATAATTCATTTGGGGTAAACACTGAACACCCTACGATTTGCACCTAACGACTCGTAACAAGTCCTTACGACTCTTAGTGAGCCACTCGTATTCAGAGTAGAACTTAGTCACACACACTATTTAGGTTAAGATTGGATCCCTAAGACCCGTCAAGACTCCCTACGACTCGTAAGGGTAAGTCGTAGTCAAGACAGCAAGGATAAAATTTCAGAAATCTTCAAGGACCAAAAATCTGGGGTGTTACAGTAGTATCAGAAGATTCTCTTGATTTTATAAAAGGAACAACTAAATCGAAACAAATATTCATAGAAAGAAGACCTACTAATATGAAATGGAGGGAGTATATACTATATACACTTTGTTTAGTCATGTAATCATAAGGTAGAATTGAAAGAATATAGTCCCTTTATTTAGAAAATAATGTCCCATTTTTCATTTTAGTCTGTTTCAAAAAAGAAGGATTCCTTTTCCTTTAAGAAGGATTCCTTTTCCTATTTGGCAATATTTTAATTTCAAATTTTAATGTGGCATGTTTGAAACCACAAGATTAAAGGATATTTTGATCATTTGACATAACTTTAATTTAAGACTAGAAAATTCCAAAAAAAAAATCTTAAACTATGTGTCAAGTCAAAATAAGTCGTTCTTTTTAAAATGAAAAAAATAATTAAATCATTGTAATTTCATAAAAGAGATAACTAAATTGGAAAAAAAAAACTAACTATTTTAAAATGAAAGAAGTACATTAGTTTCAATTGTCAAGTGACTTTCAAACATATCATTAATAAGTTATAGTTGATACAAATTTGAATTAATTGGACAAGTGAATTTCAAACTCGCTAATGGTTCTAAAGTTAGAGGTATAGGTACAGTAGGGCAGTTCATGTGACTCCACAGAACTATTTATTCATTGACAGATTCCTAACTCAGCACTTTCCCGTCCTTTTTGCATGGATGTAAAGCTGCTTCTTTCTATATATGGCCAAAAGGTTCAATACTCCATCCATCGCTTTTTGCTGTGAATCTCTTTTACATACATTTTCATCATTTCCACTGCATATTTTAATTTCTTTGACTATATTTAATGTTCCATTTATAGGATTGAAGGGTTGGTTGTTGAATTTAATGGAGGCACCCATGGCTTACATTTAATTGAATTTATTTCTCACATTAGTCCTATTCACTATTCAATCCCATTTCTACTCCTAGTAAATATGAAAAGGATAAGTAATGTGGTTGAAACTTTTGTGTATCCAATCAATTAATCCAAAAAAAAATTGAGTATAACTTGAGCAGAAATGAAAAAGTTGTTGGAAAACATATGCATAGCGAAAGCATTTCAGAAACATACTGTTTAGATGAATAATAAATAACACATACATTTATGTCAGAATATATACGATTGTTGAAATTTAATTTGATAAATACTTCTTGAAGTGTGAACACGTATTATCAACCAAGTCTTTGTGAACACGTATCATAAAGCAAACCCGACTCCGACAATCTCTTACAGTGATCCCAAATTAACAACTGAACACTCTCAATACTTGAGTGGACAAGTATCGAATAGAAAATTGATTCACTTTGTAGGTTAGGAGAATCCCTTATTATAGAGATACTTTTCCTAACCAAAAAAGAGAACAAAAACCCTCTTTTCTTCCGTTTCCCTAGAAAATAGAATTTCGAGTTCTAATTAAATATGGGCCCCGCATGAAGCACATAATTAACCACATAGTCTTACCATAATAAATTACAAATCATTCCATTAGAAATTCATAATTGAACTCCTCTATTTATATTCTGAAGTTCTCCATTAAACACTTATGTAATTTTTCATGTTAAAATTACAGATACTAATGCAATAAATTAAATTACTGACAAATTCAATCTAATGATTAATTTTCTTTAGAGCACTAACTAACTTATTAGAGAAAATAAACATAAAAACTCCTCATAAACTTGTCACCACAATTTATTTTAACACTTCAACTTTACAGACATTTAAATACCCCTTAAACAACTTTCAAGTATATTAAAATATCACCCCGAAAATATAAGACCACTCTCACTATGGAGAGTGCATTACACAACGCTTCGTCGACGCCACATTATTTTCACGTCAGAATCAAGTCAAATATTATTTTAATTTTAATTTTTTATTTTTTCTCCCGCTCCTCTTCCTCTCCCATGGAAACAAGAACTTGCAATTTTAATTTTGATTTTTTCATTTCCAAGAATTAGAAATTTGTTGACGCCAATCAATTAAAAAATTGATTAATTGCTCTTTGAGGTCGCACCTTTAGGTTAGTATCTGTTAAAGAATTTATCATCATCCAATTTTTTTTAAAAAAAATCTCATCTTTCTACTGCTTCTAATTTCTTTCTCATAACATTTTTTTTAAGTGAATATTCTAAATTGCATATTTGAAAATTATAATACAAATTTTTTGAAGCAAGATGAAGTTTATTCTTTAAGTGTTGATAGAGATTCGAAAAAGAAGAAAGATAGGAGGAGGATTTGAAGAAGAAGGAAGGGGTGAAAGTTTGTAGAAGAAATAGTGAGGGAATAAGGTGGGGTTCGAAGAAGAAGAAAAAGAAGAGGTGAAGGGCAGGGAGGGGAGGGGGTCAGAGGAGATGGAAGGGGAGGGTTTTTTTTAAAGAAGATGAAAGGGGTGCGAGGTTTTGAAGAAGATGAAAAGGGTGGGGTATAGGTGTTTTTATTTACTAGTTTAGGTATACGCACCTCGCGCATGTACCTCACTTTATTGAGTTTAAACGTTACACTAAATAGGATATTTGTTTAAATAATAAAGATAAATACAATAATTAAATTCAACATCTTTTGAAAAATTTATTTAATTAAACCTAATCTTTACCAAAAAAAAAAATTCAAAGCCGATTGACATTGATCTACCGCCTGTAAACTACAACAAAACAATATGATGATAGAAACATCAAAATAATATAATTAAATCAAACCTTTACACAAAAAAACTCTCAAAGCAGTCCGACACTCATCTACTACCTGTAAACTATAACAAAATAATATGACAATAGAGATATCAAAATAATACAACAAAACTTTACCTTTACACAAAAAAAATTTATCAAAACATAGATATAAAAATAACACAATTAAACTTAACCTTTACCTAAAAAAATTCTTTAAAGCCGACTGACATTCATCTACTACCTTTAAATTCATCTACGAGCTAAAAACTACAACAAAATAATACAATAATGATCACAAAGCTTCAGTTTT
Organism: Capsicum annuum; assembly: GCF_002878395.1. NCBI lineage: Eukaryota > Viridiplantae > Streptophyta > Magnoliopsida > Solanales > Solanaceae > Capsicum > Capsicum annuum. The sequence continues at coordinate 78,680,561 of NC_061117.1, read as the reverse complement.
GATAAAAATAATTCTTGTTTGAGCGAAAATTTTGACTCTAAAGAATGATTTGAACGAAAACAAAAAAGATATATATACACACATGTTGAATTCGATTATGTTGACAAAAATAATGAAGAAGTTGAGGGTTAAAAGCATCCATTAATCTAAATATGCAATTGAATCAAATTATATGAGCATCAATCACATTTTCACAATAAGTAAACCATTTTCTCATTAGTTTAACGTGCATCTTAATATTTATAGAAGTATTTTATTAATAACGTCCTATTTTAGGAGTATTTTCTAATTGATCAGTACAAAGAAAAATATTAATTAATTCTACTTCCAAACATTTTAGGAGTTTCATATATTTTAGGAGTCTAGTTAATATGATAAAAATAATAAAATAATAAATTGAAGAAAATGGTGAATACATAATTTTGTCTAAAGAAGAATCTTTTAGTGAAGACAAAAAGTTTAAATCACTTTTTTAAGGTTTTCACACTTTTAATATATTATAGATTATAGATAATATAGTATAATATATAATAATAGTAAATCTATCATAGAAAATCTCACTTCAGAATTAGAAAAATATATTTTCAATATATAAGTTTCATCTATCCCATTTTTTAATCCAGAATCCAAAAAATATTTTCAAAGATCAAGGCTAGAAGGGGGAGATACATAACAATTGGTCGGTCATTTTATTCTGTTTTCTTAATTTTAAAATTTCAAATATTAGAACATTTAATATAGTTCAAATAATTATAAAAGATTTAAGAAGTATAATACTAATCAATTTTAGAGTACATAAATATCAACAGTTCTTACATCTTATAAATTTTTTATAGAAAATAAGAACAAACAAAAGAAAAGAGACAAATCTTTGATTTTTATAGACTACTTCTTTCGACAGTAACATACTTGTTTCATCTAATTTTTTCATAAGAAATTTTCAACTAAAACAAAAAACATGAGAAATAATTAAAAGAGAGAATTTGTTGTCAATTGTTGAGTATGTGTGATTCATATATAATCTAGAACTTATTTTCCATGGTAGGATATACTTGAATACCCCTGTTTAAAGGAATTCTGAACATACACAACCACACAACGATTGCTATTTATTATTCCTAAATCCTAAGTTAACTCTAAGTCTAAAAAAAAAGGACATAATTAGTGATATTTATAGTAATATTTTGGACGTTCCTATTTTTTTGGGGGACATATTTGATATGGTAAGAGAAGAATTCTCATAAACACAGAGATTTAATTATTATTTCTTACAATATATTTTAGTTCTTACCTATATTTTAGGATTTTTAAATATTTAATTAATTAAAAAAATTTAATATTACAAAAATAGTAAAAAGACGATTTTGTCTAAAACAAAAACTTTTAATGAAGGACAAAAAGTTCAAACAAAATTTCTAATGCCCTTTACACTTTTAATATATTATAGATTATTTTTATAATATAGAGTAATTAAATTAGTAGGACAAACCCCCTTTTTTAAAAAAGTGTGTTTTACAAATTTTTTTTTCTCTTTTTGGCCATGTCAACAATTAATTTATGCATTTAATTCACGTAAAAGTTATTTAAGGGGTATTTAAATGTATGCAAAGTTAAGTGCTAAAGTAAGTTGTAGTGACAAGTTTGGAGGGGGAGGGGGATATGCATTTTTTCTAACTTGTTTCATCTGTTGGATTCGTAAATTCCACTTGCAAGATTTGACACAATGAAAATATATTTTCTCAAAAAGGCATATCATCAATCTCTATATCGAAACATAAATTATATCAACAAACTTAGTATTTCATCAATATATGTTATTATCATTCAATCTACTAACATATTGACCTATCTCGAAATTTCACCAATTAATAAATCAAAAGGATAATTAATATATACAACTCATAATCGTTATATCAAGATTGAGAATATAAGTACATTAATAGTTCAGAGAATATGTTTTGTTGGTCAATCTAAAATATCTATTTCTGCTCGGTCCAGTTCAATACATACGAAATGCACTAGTGCAAGAAGTCAGAACTACACCATTTTCATAATCAAGATAAATTATATTTAATCTTGCGCTACAGTCATACTGATGACTTGTCCAATTTTCATCCTAAATTGTGAAAAAAAATCTTTATACTTATAAGAATCGATGATTTAATCTTATGTGTTACATCGACTATATAAGTAAATGAACACATAAACGAATACATAATCTATTTATTTTCTATTGAAACTGATTTAATAATTGTTCTATAATAAGTATATATCTAAACACATGGTCAATAGTATATATATCATGATTAATAATATATATCCCAACAAAAATATGATCAACAAAGTTACTGAATTAAGGGATGTTGGGATTAGCATTTTTAAAGTGATTTATAAGTTAAAAGCTAAAAGTAGGTAGCAATTAATTTTTGACTTTTTTTTGTATTTTTTAAACCTAAATTTAAGTGTTTAAAAGTACTTTGTGTCTTTGTCGAACATATTCAAATATTAAAAAGTGCTTCAAAAACTAAAAAAAGTACTTAAAAATAAGTCAATTCAAACACCCTCTGATGTATTTGATTGTTCACAGTGGAGTGCATAAGATCTTTTATGAACCCGTGAATAATGTAAGAAATTAAGTATTACCTATGTTGTTGAGCGATCTTGGTGTCGAGCTATTTATGCAGGACTTATCCTACACTATCATTATAAAGTTTAAAGTTTCATCAATTCAAAAAATTTAAACCAAGGAGAAAAGTTCATGAAACCTTTGTTTCAACCCCCTAGACTATCATTAGCTTCCAACATTCACATTATTTTCTATGGTTATCTTTATTTGTTCATGTTTGACTTGACATTTGATACGCTTCTTAAAAATAACAAAGAATAATTTATCACATCACCCTTATTAATTATATGTAGTCATTTTTATTGCAATTTTTTCGTTTTTAATATATTTTGATCATTTTATCCCTTCTCATAGTTGTTTTATGATATTTGTGGTCTACAGATGTGGGTGACACGATTTTTGAGATGATCGGTTGAGAATTATGCAAATTTTTTATTTGAAAAAATGTGAAAGTTAGTGTAGTTGACTTGTTCAGTCAACATTTAGTGATAATGAGTTAGGTTGTAAGGAAAATTTAAAAGTTTCATTAGCTCTGAAATATGATTTTTGGGATAATAGGACATTTGGTTCAGGTCTTAGGGCATTAAAATGAATTTTTAGTAGTTGATTGAAAAGTTAAAAGTTTAACTTCGATCAATGTTTGGTCAAGACAATCTCTATTTGGTATTTTGTTGGTTCTATTAAGTCCAGAATATCTTTTCAGTCTAGTAACATACTTGATTTGTGTTTAGGGGGTTCCAAACAAATTTCAGAGGCTCGTTCGAAGATTTTTATTCAAGCATCTGATATATGAAAACTTGATTTATGGGATATAAAAGTTCACTTTTGAAATTTACAAGAACATTTTTTTTAAATTCAGATTTATCAGTAACTACATAAAAAATTATCCTCACTAGGACAATAATACTTAATTTTAAAATAATTTAGGACTTAAATCAACATATATTTAAAACTAAATTCCTAGATTTGACATTTTCATATCCAAAATTAATCTAGATTTTATCTTACACTAGAAATTAATATGAAATAACATACTATAATACCCCGAGAACTCTAACCAATAGTGCCACCATAACTCAAGCTCATGAGAAATAAATTATAGTGTTTTGGTTGTTTTTTGATCAAAGGTGATGTGTATTAAGGCCTCAAAGATGTCTTAGCTATTAGGTGAATCAAAACATCCCTTACCGATTGAATTCTTGAGAAGGATTTTGGCATAGTCAACTTCAAATGAGTATATCTCTTGTTACACTAAGAAATTTTGAGCTCATGACCCACCAACATATAGATAATTGAATTAGATTTCCAACGGTACCAATTTCACCCAAATCCGGTATCGAAGCGAAAAGTTATGCCTATTTTACTCCATCGTGTCAGCCTGGAAACTGTGTGACGACATTTTGTGACGACTTGTCACAAGTTTGACGGCTTGTCACAAAATGTCGTCACCTTAAGCATAAAGTCATAAATTCCACCCTTTTGTGACGATATTTCGTGACGACTTGTCACAAATGTCGTCAGCTATTTTTTTCAGCAATTAAAGGACATTTTTGCAAAGTTATTTTGATCTTTTTCCATCTTTTGGAGGCCCCTATATATGTGAGAATCCTCATCCAAACCCTAATTTCTTCATTTTCTCTTCCAATTCTCTTAAGAAAATATATCTAGGGTTTCATTCAAGAACATTAATCTTCCAAAAATCATCCATAAATCTTCAAGATTTCTTCAAGAACCAAGTTCATCATAGTGTGGGCTTCGAGAATCATTTTACAAGTGCGAATAGAGTCTCAAGCACTAGAATTTATCCAATTTCAAAGATTAAGGTATGTGGGGTTTTAAACAAGAGCAATCCTTTCGTTCTTGTGCCCAAAGCTTTGATTTCTATTATGGGTTTATATGATTTTAAAAGTGGGTTTATACCCAAATTACTTCATCATGAGACTATGAGAATATAAATTGTTTAAGCTTTGTTATACATGATTATTTTACTATTCTCAAGTTATGATTCGATATTTAATATTGTGTATTTCATATTTCTACCATGAGTTGATAGTTCAAGTGCTTTCAAGATATGTGTTAAGCTTTAAGTTTCCTTATGACAAATTAGATTATTGAGTATATTGATTTATGAGATTGAGTTGTTACAATGAGTCTTGATATTTCATCAAAGTTATTGATGTTGCCATGATTTAATGAATTGATACATTTTGATATTGAGAAAGATTGATTTGATTTGAGTCGAGTTAGGAATCCACAAATTGATTATGATTTGATAAATGAGAAAGAGATTTGATTTGAACTTCATGATAGACCCTTGTGATGTTTGTGGTGGATTTCCTAACGCGTTCTGAGCTTGTGTCTGGGAGTAGTATTTAGCACCGAGCAAGAAATGTGGTATTTTCCTCGAAACTACGTGCCACCGTAGGATTGGTATTGATATTTGTAAGCCAGAGGCCAAGTATGAGATTGTGATCACTAAATTGAGGTTGTACTCCCTGGCAAGAGTACGACGCTCCCACCAATGTGGGGTTTTTTCCTTAGGAGGGCAAAACGTTGGACTCCATATAGCTCACATGGTTTATGTCGGTTATAAGAACCTCCCATGTCCATAAGAGTTGAGTTTCTTGAATTACCGAGTCACTCCGAGTCTTGAGTTGAAGAGTTGAGTTGTTTATGATGATTTATGAGGTTTTTATCATATGATTTATTTACTATGAGATCATGAAAAGTATGTTTCAATCTAACTCAAGCCAAGTGAGCCATCATTGTACATATACATATTTTCATGAAATTGATGATGATATTTACATTGTTGCATGCACCCCCACATACTCAGTACATTCCAAAGTGCTGACCCACATATTTTCCTATGGGCTATATTTTCTCGTAATGTAGGTTCAGGTACTCAGCTGCAGCCGTGTTAGCAATATTCAGGTGCCTCACTACGTTTCTTCAGTGGTGAGTCCTCATGGTTAGAGGACCGTGTCTATATTTTTGTGATATCATTTTGTTGTTATGGCTTTCAGTACTGTTGAGTCAGTTGGGGATTTGTCCCAAAGGCTCCTTAATTTTGATGTATAGAGGCTTTGTCAGACTAGAGAGATGGTATGTACAGGCATTCAATATATATTTTGGTTGTACAGTTTAGTATTCTCTAATATCTCTCTTGAACCCGATGTGATATATCTCTTTATTATGCATGACTACTGTTGAATTGAGTTCCTTGAGGTAGTGTCTGACTTTGAGGGTTAGCTTGGGGCTACGTGTAGCCCTAAGCACCTGACGTCTTGGGATGAAAATTTCGGGGCGTTACACATACTAACTAAGAAATCTATTAAGAGAAAGAGATCTTTGTCTTTCAAGGACACAAAGTTAGAGTCAATTTCTCAAATGACCACTCTTGCAGAAATATCTAATTAAAATAATTTTTGAATTTTGTTTTGACAATACAGTCGCTGAACTTTTAGAAATATCTTACTAAAGTACTTTTGATTTTTTTAATTTGAAAAATATGATCATCAAATTGCACATATTTTCAACAAGGTAAAAGTTGGCTAAATATTTAAATTTTTAATAAAATTTATACATGTATCTTTTTAGAATCTAGTTTTAGACACAATATCGATTAACCTATTATATAAAATTCATTTGATCCATTTTAAATGAATGTTAATAAAATAAATTATATTCATATAATTAGAACAAAATGGAGGTGCAATATTATATGTTTATTGTTTTAGTTTGTCTTTTTATTTAAAATCTAATTTAATAATAGAATTTAATGTATATTCATATAAGCAAAGAGGGACATATTATGTATTTATATATAAGCTAATTGTTTATTTTCAGTTAAGAGAAACTTCTTAAATGTAAACTTGAGAGAGATGTGAAGGCGAAAAAATCGGAGAAGATGACTGATTTTTCATGAAAAATTGTGTTAGATTGCATCTCTATTTTGGGAAAATGCATCATTTTCACCTCACACTATATAAGAAAAGTTTAAGCCACACTTAAATTATATAAGTGACCTATTACACACCTTAACTATATAAAAGTGATACTATTACCTCCCCGCGACCCCCATTCTAAGGCGTGTGTTACACTTATTTTAGGCGCGTCCAGCTTATTAAATAACAAAAGTAAACGACTAAAAACATTAAGGGAAAAGGCATCGTTTCCACTCCACACTATAGTCGAAAAGTCGAATCCACACCTAAACTATATAAGTGACCTATTACACACCTTAACTATAAAAAAACGATACTTTTTACTGACGTGGTGCTGACGTGGCAGCGCGTGTAAAACACTACACCACATGCACGTGGTGGTAGCCTGACAGGGTGTAAATAGTTTCACTTTTTTTATAGTTTAGGTGTGTAATAGGTCACTAATATAGTTTAGGTGTGATTTTGACTTTTCGAATATAGTTTGAGGTGAAAACGATGCATTCTCCCCTCTATTTTTTGCTATGTTTACTCGAGATAGATGTGTAGGCAAAAAGTAGGAGAAGAAGGTACTGATTTTTCATGAAAAATTGCGTTAGATTGCATCTCTAATTTTTGCTCTAAGTACATGAATGTAATTTATTTTATTAAAAAATAATTTAAAATGAATGAAAGAAATTTTATATAATTGATTAATGGATTTTGGATTTAAAAACAAAGCCTAGAAAGTATATATGTATAGAATTTCGTTAATAATTTAGTTTTCTGTTAGTTTTCATCTTATTGGAAATAACTAGTCTAAGTGAACGTGCGTTGCACGTTTAAAATCTCTACGACAAATATTTGCTTAATGATGAAATTACACTGTATCTAAACATTTATATATCTCAAACATATAAATCTGTTATAGCAGTATCAAGAACCAAAATAAAAGTTGCTTATTCAAAGGCAAATACAACTTCTGTTAGAGACATTACTTGGTATATTTAAAAGTCAAATGTTATATTACTTACGGAAGAATCCTTAAAATAATTTTGCTAACTTTTATTAAAAAAGAAAAGCAAAAAAAGAACAAACTTAGGCATCCCTTCACATGCATCCATGACTTTATCAAGTACCCATTGCCTTGTATTGCAGTCCAACCGCAACTTTAGCTTGATTCAAATCTTAAGTCATATTTTCGTAAAATTAGAATAAAACAGTAAAATTAGAATAAAACATAACGATGGCAACCAAATGTTATTAACCAAATTCATTGATCTATTGTTCACCTCTGAAAAATAAGGTTAAACTTCTTAAAATTTATAACCTAAAAAAACGAAAGAGATTTGAGATAAACCCTTTGATTTTTGGCTACTTTATTAGGCAGCTCCTGCTTGTTTTGTCCAATGTTTTGATAAAAAAATTTCAACTGAAAGAGAAAAACATGAGAAATTATCAAAAAGTAAAAATTCATTGTCAACTGCTAATTATATATAATTCATATATAATTTTTAAAACAATTAAAGAAAAAAAGAATGACAGATTGAATGATAATAATGAATGTAACAATACGAGTTGAATCAAAATCAAATAAGAAGAATAGTAAAGTAGTAAAAGAAGTGTGTTGAAGAATAATAGAAGCCAATTACATGTGAAGTTTGATCCAAAATATTACTTAAATAGAATTGTAAGAAATCTTTTTATATGGGATAAATTTTTAATTAATTTAAAAGTATGTTAAATATTATCAAAGTAAATAACTTATACAAGGAAAAGCCTTAATTAAGTTAAAGTCGAATCATTAGTTTAGTTAACTTAAAACGTTGAATTATATATTTAAGAAAACGTTGAATCATAACTAAATTAACTAATTTATATAAAGAAAATTTTAAATTGTATCTAAGGACCTTAACAAAATAAATAATTTTTTGGGGGAAAGTCACAGCCAACGTTTTTTTTAAACAAATTTAAAGAATTAACTTTACCATAAAATTAGAATTCATGTTAAAATAGGTCAGTAATAAATATTTTTTGGGGGAAAAGCAAAATTAAAAAAGGACATTAATTAGATATTATAAATATAATGATATAATAATTGAAGGAAAAAAGTGAAAAAACGATTTTGTCTATTGTGAAGCCTTTTAATGAAAGACAAAAAGTTCAAATAATATTTGTAAGGTCCTTCACACTTTTAATATTAACTAATCTAATCGCACGTGCCTCGCACGTGTAATGATTGATTATTTAGAATTAAATAATTTTATTTATTATGAAGATTTTTAATAAAGTTTAAAAGTTTAAATCACTTTTCAAAGATTCTTCACACTTTAATATAATAATGTAAACATAAACATATATTTTAGTGTAAACACGTGTATATTTTACCACCATAAATTTCAAGTGGTTGATGGATCGTCACTTTTGCGTTTGTTATACAGTACATCTTTCTCTTGCTGCCAGATATTGAGAGATGCATTAATTTAAATTATATTTGTGGTACAGTTATTTATTTATTTATATATTTAATATCTTTCTTTGTTTTTAAAGTCAAATTTTTACAAAATCATTGATTACATTCTTATTACGTATTTAAAACTTTTAAAAAGTTTGACATTTCTTAAATTTATTTTATTCTAACGCTTTTATATTTATTTTTAGATATTTCAGATTTCTTAGAATCAAATTTAATTGATTTAGAATTCTTAAACCAATGGAAAAAATATTATCTATCATTAGTTGTCCTAAAATACTTGAAAAAATATTTCTAGAGAACGTGGGCACATTCAAGATGAAGAAATTGTTATTACTCTTAATATCTTCTCAATTTCAGACGGCTAGATCTAAATTTCTTGTTATTTTCTTGAGAACAATAATCAAATTTGATCCTAACAAAACCTCTTAGAAGGAGAGAGAAACCTAAAGCACAAGACCAAGTTAATTTATTGATTCTTCATTCAAATAAAAGTTTTGCATATCAAGATTCAACACTTAACAATAAGCTTATTTCAAATTCAATAAATAAATTTAACTAAAGATTCAAATACAACACCAACGAATAGTATATCAAATTATTATTATTATTAAATAACATAGTCAAAACTCTACAAAAAAAAAATATTGTCAAAACTAAGTCACATTTAATCAAAGAAGAAAAATAAAAAGAAATAAACCTTTGAATTTTTGGCTACATCATTCAGCGACAACATGCTTATTTTGTCCAATTTTTCGATCCAAAATTTTGAACTGAAAGAGAAACGCGATAAATCATCAAAAGAGAAAAATTCATTATCATTATAACTCATATGATCTTTAAAGCTACAGAAAGATGATAAAGAAAGCAAGAAGAAGACATAAAGAACTAAAATAAGAAGAAAAGTAGAAGCAAAGAATAATTTGTTTCAAGTTTTGATTCATATCACTTAAATAGAATTATTAAAAAAATTCATATAAAATTCTAATTGATTTAAAATTGCTAAATATTATGATTTTTTTATTGTTGTATATTTTAGGACTTCTTTGAACCTTCTTTATTTTCTTTAAGCTAGTTTAGGTGTACGCACCTCGCGCGTGTACCTCACTTTATTATTTTCAAACGTTATACTAAATAGAATATTTGTTTAAATAATGAAGATGAATACAATAATTAAATTCAACATCTTTTGAAGAATTTATTTAATTATATCTAACCCTTACCAAAAAAATTGTCAAAATCAATCGACATTCATCTGCCACCTGCAAACTGCAAAAAAAAACAATATGATGATAGAGACATCAAATAATATAATTAAGTCTAACCTTTACAAAAAAAATTCCCAAAGCCTTCTGACACTCATCTACCATCTGTAAACTATACTAAAATAATACGTTAATAGAGTATCAAAGAATACAACTAAACTTAACTGTTACACAAAAAAATGTCTCAAAATAGAGATATAAAAACAATACAATTAAACCTAACCTTTATCTAAAAAAATTCCTCAAAGCCAACCGACATTCATCTACCACATGTAAATTACTTAAATGAAAATAAAGAAAACATATATGCATACACGTTGAATTCTATTATTAAGCATCTACCAATCTAGACAAGCAATTGAATCAAGTTAAATGAGCATCAATCATATTTTTTCAATAAGTAAATCGATTTCTTCTCTAGTTTAACGTGCATCTCAATATTTATAAAAATATTTGTTTAATACAGTCCTATTTTAGAAGTATTTCAAACTATTTGTATCCATTAAACATATAAATATACTTTTTCGTTTCGTACTTCTTTTTTCTTATATAATAGAATACTTTTAAATTGAATTGCTTAAAATCAATATCTTACCAAACTATATTATTTTAAAATTTTATTTTTAGATTGAAAATAAAAAATTCATTTGTATACGTATAGAAAGTTTTCAAAAGCTACCTTCAATAAACAAAGATGTAAAAAAACTTTTTTCAATATATTTTAGGAGTCCTTAATTCAAATATATTTTTTTTTTATATATTTTAGGAGTTCAGTTAATATTATAAATATAATTAAATAATAATTAAAATAAAAATAGTGAAAATACGATTTTATCAAAAGTGGAGACTTTTAAGAATGGTAAAAAGTTCAAATCACTTTTCTAATAGTCTTCACACTTTTAATAGATTATAGATTATAGATTTAGATTATAGATATAGATATAGATATAGATTATAGATTATAGATATGGATAGATTATAGATTATAGATTATAAATATAGATTATAGATAGAGATTAAGTAGGTTCTCTATAAAATTAGCTATAAATAGGGATGATAATACTCCAGGTTCCTTTTAATTGTACTAATTGATAATTTTCATAACAATATCAAGCCTATTGAATTGTGTTAATATAATAATTAGGTGGAATCATATATTTATATTCCCAAAACATTTTTTTTATATTCATGATTATTTTTGGCGTTGTCATTTTTCTTACGACAAATATTGTTTTGGCACGAGGAGAAATAAGATTTAAGAAATCTAACAAAAGGAGAATAATCAAAAAAATTTAAACCCTCGAATTTATTATTATTTTTTATTTATTAAGATTCTTTCCATATATTTTAGGATTCTTTAATTTAATAAAATAAAATAAAAAGTGAAAATACGATTTTGTTTAAAGGAGAGACTTTTAATGAAGGGTAAAAATGGCAAACATCAATTATAAGGGCCTTCGCACTTTTAATATAATAGAGATAGAGATAGGGATATAGTATAAATATAGATATAGATATAGATACATAGTTCAACGGTTATATTATATTTTTTAAAAAAATCAAAAGTTACTTTAATAAAACATTCTACAAGTTTAATCACCATTTGAGGTATTGACGCCAATCGGTTAAATAACTTTATAGATAAAAAAAATTAAAAATAATTCTAGTGATTCGTTTCCAACATTTGAATGGCCACATAAAAAATTAACTCGAATAAGACAAAGTACAAATTATAAAAGGAGACGCATGTGTTAAAGGTGCAGGGGTTCAAAAAAGATTTTGGCCACTTTCATTTAATTCATCGGCTAAGATGTTTTTGGTTGAAGAATTTAATAGCTCCTCATGCTATTTGAACAAGTACAATATAATATAGAATAGATTTAGTGTTTGCTGCCTAATTGTGACATACACACGCAAAAATAAAAAATAAAAAATAAAAAATAAAATAAAAGAACTCTTTGGCTATCAACCAGAATATTCACGTTGTTCATCCTCTATGTTCCTACTAAAATAGTAGGAGTAACGTTCAACCTAGCCAAGCCTGCCGCCGCGGTGCTTCACTTCTACTCCTATTTAATATAATATTGATAAATAAATAAGTAGTTATTATTCTTATCGTTTATTTTTATTTATTTATTTATTTATAATTTTTACATGAATTAAACTAGTCAAAACTTTAATATGAAATAGAAAATAAAAAAAATGATCTAAATTTACATACTTCTTAAGAAATAATTAATAAAATACATCTTTTTTCATAATACTCATATTAATTATTGTATTGTCTTTAATACATTTGGGAAATATTTTTAGATAATTAAAGTAAATATTTTAATAAAATAAGAAAAATGAAATTATCTTTCACTTGTACTCGTAATTCAAATAAATATTTATTTTTTATATGATAGACAAATATGAGTGAGTGAGAAAGTATTAAACATAGTAGCAAAGTAAAAAATTCAAACTTTTTTTTTCAAAATAAAAAAGAAAATCAAAATTTAAAACGTAATTTAAGATAAAATTTAAATTTCACTTATCACTAAATTAGATTTTTTTTTCTTAGGACTAGTACATAATCAACTTCTTTATAAACTTGTCAAATATTTTATCTTGTTAAATATTCTATCTAAACACTCGAATTATACTTTATTTAATTAAACAGTCAAAAAGAACCTAAAATGCCTTCAACTATACGAAATTGTGCAAAAATGTCTTTCATCTATCTATTAGGCTTAAAGTACTCTTTCCGTCAACCTATTGAAGCTATTTTTCCCTTTCATTTAAAGGTTTAGTACTGACCATGTTTCATTCATGATGTGTCATAATCCTATTGATCATCTAATATTTAATTAAAATAATTAATTTTTCTTCTAAAACCCTAACCTGCCCAACCCTTTTAGGGTGTGTTTGGTCTGATGGAAAATATTTTCCGTGAAAAATATTTTCCTGGAAAAAAAATTTCATGAAAAATAAATTAATTTTCTACTTATTTTCTCAAGTTTGGTTGGTGCGTGAAAAATATTTTATGGCATTTGATTGGTGAGTAGAAAAATATTTTCTAGTATTTGGTTGATGAGTGAAAATATTTTTTAGAAAATACTACTAACTGTTAACTCGTATATCACTACCTCTAACAACTCAATAATTTGTAACAACTAATTTAAGTATAGCAAATAATATCAATATCGAGTACTAAAATATTAAAAGTCACTAAAATTTAAGCAACTATTAATTAGCAAACATAGGAGACACTTTTCAATATTTTGTCAGGACAATCTCAAGATACTACAATCAATAGAAATAAAATTGAACGACAAGCTTATTCAACCTTATGAAACAAGCTACAACGACGATAAAATGGAATATGCAATTAGCAAAAGTAACATACGTAAGTCTTCCTCTATGCACATGAAAATAACAGTACATTCAACGAACATTGAAAACAAGGAAAAATTTAGACTTCACTATTTTTTATTTCAAGCAATGAAAAATTGGAGCAAAACATAGTGAAAAATATTTTTGAGTAATGAGAATTTTTTGAGTAATGTGAATTTGAGTGTTGTTGGGGTGGGGAAGAGGGGCGGGGGCATAAAAGTCACCATGAAGGAAGTCTTTTTCCCTCAAATAGAGAAAAATAAGTTATTTTGAAAAATATTTTCTCAATATTTTATTACAACCAAACAAGAGAAAATAGAAAAACATTTTTCAGAAAATATTTTTCATCATACTAAATACACCCTTAATCTAAAAAAATTTCCTCATTCATCAATGATCATCCTCCGCTCAAATCTCTTCTATTTTCTCGATCATCTATCAAAAAATTTCTGCCAAATTAAATCAATTCTTCTTTCTTAAAAATGTCAGTTTCTTCTTCTATTTCTTCTCCTCATAAACATGATTGTTATTTGGGCATGCAATTGTTGGTGATGTACTCTTTTCATCACAAAGTGGTTGTTGGTGATGTACTGTTTTCATTATAGAGTGATAGATTATAACAACAACATCTACAACAACATATTCAGTGTAATCTCACAAAATGATAAGATCAATAAGATCATCTTATTAGAAAATCAGCATGGCATATCTAATATCCCGTAATGCAAAACATCATATTTTTCCTCTTGAAGATCAAGGTTCCTTTTATTTTAGTAAAAGAGGAGAAATATTGATTTGTACACAAAAATACCTGAGACTAGAAATCAAATCTGACAATAAAGAAAGGTGAAAAAGACAAATGACTTAGCTATAAAAATTCAATTTTAAACTTCGGCTCATAGAAAAACAAACATCCAGATTATAAAGACATAAGCAAAAGAAAACAAAGTAGGATCTTTTCTAGGCACCTTTTATCTTTGGCCACCTTTGTTGACTGTCTTGTTCTTTTCCTAATTAATAAATTCTTATCACTTCAAAATAAATGCTAACATGTAATTTAAAGAAACTTATATCAAACAAGTCATAAATCTATACAAAATAAAGAGGCGGGAAATGATGTTACAATAATGGCCAATAATTGTATACGAATTATCCACCACCTATTTATATCAAATGGATGGTAGAAATAAAAAGTGACGGCGGTAGCTGATATTGAATCTTATACAACAGTTACTGATATTGAAAAAAATGAACAGTGTATTATTACTGATACTGAAAAAAGATAAAATTATTAATTATTTTGATTAAATATTAGATGACCAATAGGATTATGACACATCATTAATAAAGTGGGATCAATGCTAAATTGTTAAATGCGAGGATAAAACAATCCCAATAAGTAGACAAAAAGGGCATATTAGGCCTAATAGGTAGGTGGAAAGGATATTTTAGGCTCAATATGTAGATGAAAGATATTTTTACACTATTTCGCACAGTTGAATGGAATTTTAGGCCCTTTCTGATTAAATAATTTAATTTCAAATAAAATATTTCAATTAGATACTTTTGGTTCAAAATTTGAATTTCTCTTAACATGCTTTCTCATTCATCTATTAAGTAGTTAATTTAATCAAATAAAATATGTTATTTCCTCTAATTCTATACATTCGCCTCAAAAAGTTATAAAACTCTAAATATTTTCCATCTAAAATTAATATGTATAATTAAAAGAGATGACACATTTCATTTGACTAGCTTTATCAGATAGACAAATGAAAATATACATATTTTTTCTTCTTTAAATTTTGAATCGAAGTACCTATTAAATCAAAATATATTACTAAAAATCATGGTATTCAACTGAGACAAAGATTTATTTGAGTGTTTAAATAAAATATCATATTTGTCGTGATAACAAAGCAATTCACATCTAGCTATTTTTCCTATAATTAAGATTGTTTTTTTCATGATTAAGTCTCTAACTATTTCTGTTTTTTTTAATATTATAATTTTTTTTTGCATCCTATTTAAAATCAACTTATTTTAAATAGATTAAGAGCATAAATGACCTTTTTCTTATTTTTGAGCAATTATACTTTGATTTTATTTGTCTAAGTTTTTTTTTTTACTTAAAATTAAAACTAAACTAAAATCAATCAAATCAAACCTAAAACAATAACAACTTTTTGATTGGCTAGGGGTATAAAGTATCTCATTTGTCTCAATTTATATGAGGTAGTTTGATTCGACATTAATTTTTTTTTTAAATTTATGATCTAAAATAAGTTATAAATATTTAAGTGATTATAAATTATTTTATTAAGAATAAAATAAATATTTTAAAATTAAAATATTATTAAAAATAAAAATATATATATTTTGAGATGAATTAAGAAAAATGTATCATATAAATTGAATGGAAGGGAAAATACTATCTTGGCCAAAGTCACATCGACAGGCCCTCAAATTTGTATCAAAAATTTACTTAGACCCCTCAACTAAGACTTGTACCTATCAAACCCCTAAACCCCAAAATTTTAATCCAATTAGGCATTTTTTGCCTATGTGGCACATCGCGAGACATACACGCTTTGTGGGCGCGTGAATGGATCCAAATAACATTTTATTTTTATTTTTTTTTGAAGATTTTACTTAATAAATAATAATTTATTAATAAAAAAAAACCACCCCCATTACCCCCATGCTTTCATCTTCTTCACCCCATTGTTGTCATCTTCTTCACTCTATTATTGATGTCACCTTCTTCACGCCCATTTCTTGATTTTAAAGCACTATAAAACCTATAAAGAGAGCAATTTTCATAACTTGATAAATATTCTTCCTCTCCGTCTTCTTCGATAATCACTGTTACTGTCGATTTCTCCGCTTGATCATTATTCGAGAGCCAAATGAAATTTATTTTCATAAGGTAAAATTTAAGACAAATTCTACCATTCCTCAACTCAATTTTTTACCTTTTTCTGCAAATCAAACCCTCTTGGAAATTTCATAATCTTAAGATCATCGCTTTTCATCCTTTTCTC
Source organism: Capsicum annuum (assembly GCF_002878395.1). Classification (NCBI taxonomy): domain Eukaryota; kingdom Viridiplantae; phylum Streptophyta; class Magnoliopsida; order Solanales; family Solanaceae; genus Capsicum; species Capsicum annuum. Next base: position 78,663,855 of record NC_061117.1, on the reverse strand, counting down.
CGTCTCAGTAAAGTAAGCTCAACAGAAACATATCAACACAAAACCCAAATCATGTGGCAATAAATAATATAAACAAATCGTAACAAATCGAATTATGCCCTTGCAACAGAGTTATCCACAAATAAATTTAGCAACAAGTCGAATTATACCACGCCCAAATCATGCGGCAACAAATAACAAAAACACAAAAATTATCAACAAATCACAGAAAATTCAGGTAAAAATTTCAACAAATTATCATGAGGCAAACCCAAATCAAATTTAAACTTATTTGCGTTCTCAATAGATATAAAAAAACACCTATAAAAAATGAAATAAATTCACAAAGAATAGAAAAGGAGAAGAATGAAGAAGGACAGAGAGGGGAGGGTGAAGAAGCCATGGCAGAAGGACAGAGAGGAAGGGTGAAGAAGCATGGCTTATCAGTTTTCTCTTTTTCTTTAAAAGAAAAAGTTTAAAAATCATTTTTCTTTTAATTTGTCATGTATTATAATATAAATTTTTTTTTGACTCTGTTGACATGTGTCATAATTCAATTCGTCAAGTTGCCAAGTCATTGCGAGTGTAACACACTCATTTTATATTTTTAGCTGATTGACAAAAAAATGCTCAATTGAAACAAAATTTGGAGGGTTTAGGGGCCTGATAGGAACAAACTTTAGTTTAGGTGTCTAAGTGAATTTTGGCAACAAGCTTGAGAGCCTATCGATGCCTTTGACCTACTATCTTTACATAAAGTAAAGTAAGCATGTGTCACACCAGACATCAATTAGTGGACGATCCCAAAAGTGCCACCCAGAAAGTTGTACCAAATGGGAACTTTCAAGACTTTAGGTCTCAAACAAGTTGTTAAGACAACTGAAGAGACACTTACAATAGATAGTGACCATGCTATTTTTAAATTATTATCTGAAAGTGGTTTTGCTCCATATCGTGAAATATGTAAGTTTATGTATATTGGTTTAATTCAGGTTGCATTTAAACCACTAACCCTGAGAGGTTTGCCTGAAAGCTTTATTGCAGCTTTAAGAGATGACTGAAATAAAAATTGGAAGAAGTCGCTTATTGGGACAGTCCAAATAAGTTTGACTTATGGCCCAGTATATTTTAATGCATATCCTAATCTATAGATATCTCTCACTGATGAGAATTCTTTGGATGCATTAATTCTGAGTATTAAATTACATGGATATGATTACATGCCTGGTACTGAGGTTATATGTATTTTTATAGGATATATTATAAACCTCTCCATACTTTAAATCTAATGTGTAAAATGATGGATTTCAAAAAATTTAATGGAAACAAATTTTGTAAGTCCAAAGTTGTTACTAGGCGACCTATAAAATGGGATGAAATTAATTTCCCAAAAGAATGAATTCTTGAGGATGCAGCTCCTCCTGAAACAGATCTCAATAAAGAAATTTCAGAGGTAGAACAATCCGCTGATGGTATTGTTCGAATCAGATTTTCTGATTCATTACCTCTGTTAAACAGAGCTGATGATTTGCGTATTACAACACCATCAAGATTAACAAGATCAACATCTTCATGTATATCTCCTGTTGATTATATTGTTAGATCTCCCTATAAAGCTTTTACATCCCAGATTAGAGAAAGCACTAGAATGAATAGCATCAGGATTGATAATGATAATATTGTTACTGCAATTCCTGATATGGATCCAACTAAGTCCGAAATAAAATTTTCAACTGGTTTAAAATGAATCACAGCCAAATTGATTTTAGTTCAGGATCTCTGACAAGGAAAATAATTTCTGAAAAATTCTATAAACCTAGATAGGAATTTTCCAAACATGATTTTTTCAGAACTTTAGCAAAGAAGAAAAAACTGCTTTTCAGGAAGAATTCTATGTAGATCTTTCTATGCATGATAAAATAATTACTTTTTTGCCCTGGTTTATGGCCAGATATGTGGATAATTATATTTCCATTCTAGCTAGGGAGTTTAAATTACCTACCGGAGAAACTACTACTTCAGTATTCCTGTGGCACCTCGAGAAAATTTTAAATTAAGTACAACTTTGGTCTATAAAGAAATTATGGTACAAAGGAAAACAAATGGAGTAGAATATTTATGTGTACATGTTATTGTATATTGTTGCTGCCAAGGTAAAAACTTGAAAGTATTGTTATATTATATATGTGATAAGTGTTCAGTTGTGGGGCCACCCCCTTTTTAATAATTTCCCCTAATTAGTAGTAAACAAAAAGGACAAATATTCCTTTGTTCACTGGAACTCCTGGCAACTATAATGGAAAGAAAGAAAAAAAATAAAAAAAGGAACGTGCAGGCCTTATGCTTCAATTCCTCCTTCTTCTAACAAATACAAAAAGGAGAAATTAGTTTTCTTGCTTGGGTTCCAAGGCGTGAAGAAACAGTATTATCAATACTCCTTCTGTTTGTACCCTTCTCTTCTTTCAACATCGAGGAATTAATTTCATATTTAGACTTGGGATTGAATTTTAAAGGGTAAATTTTCTATCCCTTTCTCGAACTTATTTATGAATTTGTATTTAGAGATGTTAATTTGAATCTTGGTACTAACTCTTAAAGTGGGATGTTCAATTTGTATCTTTGCACTACTACTTGAATTGGGTTCATGGGAAAAGGGGAGGAAATGGAGAATTTTGATTAAAGAGGAGCTTTTGAGAATTTCTATCGATTGGGTAGTTTTACCCTTGAAGTGTATAAGTTAGAAAAGTTAGAATCTATTTCGTTCTTGTTAAGGGAGTCGACTAATTCGGGACATAAGTGAAGATTATTAAAATAAGTTATTGAATGCTCCTACGGATTACTTATGGGCATATATGTTATTCTTGTATATAGTCAATTGCCTATTGAACAACGGAAGTTGGTGGTTGGAAAGATAAAAGCTATACTCCTGCGGGTTGAGTTATTTTGGTCCCGAAATTCTATCGTAGCTAGTTAAGCACTGAGGTATGTAAAGCTAAATCCTCTCTTGCTGTTAAGGCACCACCATACGCCATGTGCTCCTTCTTCTTAATGTTAATATGATTTTCATGAAATGCGAGAATAGAACCTTTATATCATCTTACATATTTTTCCTTTGGTCTACCACCAAGTTTATAAGTATATGTCTTCTCTCTTGGAGTTAAGTCCCATGACAGCCCCATATTATCATAAGTTTCTTTTTATACTTGAAATACTTAGGCCACAATATATATTCCACACGTTAGGAATAAAAGTAAATAGTGATAATATAGTTGCATTTGTATATGTTTGACATTATTTTATAAACATTAACGACGGGAGGGTACATAGGTTTGGCTTGGCATATCGCTCGACGTGATTCTGTGCACAGGATCGAGACCAGACCACTATAGTGAGCCCAACCATTGGGCGTACCCGCCTTCGTGGCATCATTCATATTTGAAGTCAGCTGAGTTTCCCCTGACTCGAGCCAACATATGGCATATATGGCCTGTGGGCAGATCCCCATAGCGAGCCCTTGGACGGGGCATACCTGGATATAGACTGCGAATACAGTTATATATATGGGATTATAGAAATGAGTATGTAGGTAACATATGCTTTATACTTGCATAGATTGCCTTCGGAAGGCCATCTTATGATCATTTGTACAGCTTATAGAATAAATGCATCATTTAGACAGAGTATACATTCTATACTAATAATGAATGCTTTTCTACATATTATATATGATGCTAATAAAATTGGTGCATAAGTCATTAGTTCATATCGTATAGGTGTTATTTGTTGGCTCATACGGTTTTTACTTTACCATTTGACTCATATGAGCTTCTGTATTTGTTTAGCTGTTATTCTATCTGCTTTCATACAGGTACATGTTGTTTATGTACTGACGTCTCGGTCCCACTCTATTTTGATAATACAGACTCCGATCCTCCTGATAGCAGACATCCATATTAGGTTCTATTACCGTTTCCAATTGATATTTTGGTGAGCTCTAACTCTTTTTGGAGCCAATTTATCCTAGGTATTTTTTATTATGTGTACAGGTCTCTGGTTAGGCATGACGGGCCTAATGTCAATTAGTCACTTGTAGTATAGTGTGTTAAACTGACTAGAGGCTTCATGGACATCAGGTAGTATTGTATAGTTTTGTTCATGTAACTCTCTCGTATATATATGTAACTTTTGTCGAATGTCTTACCCATCATTATCATTTTGGGGCGTGACAAACTTGGTATCAGAGCCTAGGTTCAGGTGTGGGAGTCTATGAAGTCGTGTTTAGTAGGACCTTACTTATCGATGTGTTGCGCGCCACATTTATAATTAAGGGACTACGTGGATATTTAGGAATTCGACCTTCATTAATAATCTAGATCATTCAATAGAGTTAAGTCATAGGAAGTTACTTCTGACTCCTATTCTGTTTATTTGTGCTATAGACCATGTCTGCTACAGAAAGGGATAAAGCATCCCAGCAGGCCATAACTAGCACTACTCAGGAGGCAACCACTATCGGGAATCTCCTATATTGGTAGATTTGAATAAGACTAGAGAAAGTTTGTTGGGTTTTATACTTTCAGGTTCTCAAATACTCGAAACGGAAGGGCCTACAGGGGTTTCTGCACCTCCAGTAGTGCCAACGGTAGTTCCTATCCAACCACCACGTACCTCAGACCCAGATCTTAAGGGAGAGATACAGTTGCTTACACAGTTGGTCGCCGCTTAGTCCCAAAGACAGAATGTGGACGTACCTGTTGCTGATCAGGGAGGGGTAGCCGAATCTTAGATAAAAATTTCCTTCTTATAAATCCACCAAAATTCACAGGTTCTAAGCTTACAAACGATCCTAAATAATTTATTGATGAGTCTTATATAATTTGTAAGGTGATGCGGGTCTCAGAAATAGATGCAGTTGAATTGGCCACCCATCGACTGAAAGATATTTCTATTGATTGGTATGAGATGTGGGTTGCCTCGAGAGGTTAGGAAGCTCCTCCAATATTCTGGGAAGAATTTGTAAAATCCTTTATAGATCATTTCATGCCATTAGAGCTCAGAGAGGCAAAGGTGGATGAATTTCTATCCTTAAAGCAGGGTAATTTTAGTGTCAAGGAGTATTGTTTGCGATTTATGCAGTTGTCCAAATATGCTCCAAAGGTGGTTAGCACCCAAGAAAAATGGATTCATCACTTTGTGAATGGCCTTGAGAGCCCTTTGAAGGACCTTTTTTCTGTTGCTGCTATGAATAAAAATTTGGATATAGCAAGGATCATGGCATGTGCTCAGTAGATAAAGGAAGACTAACGTAATTGTGAAATAGATAGTGAAAAGAAGTAGAGTAAGAGAGCTAGGATGACCAGCTAGTATCAGGGAAGTATTGGAGCTATCACTAGTAGAGAGCCACCTAGGTAGACCTAGTCAGTTGTGCACTCCACATCTAATGCTCCAACTCAGTTCTTGAGGCATAGGTATGAGCATAGCCAGACTTCTAGATCCCCATACTTACGACCTTAGAGGGGCACTATTCAAGGGTTACCACTTCAACCTACATGCAGGCAATGTGGCCAACCACATGGAGGAGAGTGTCAGTGTGGTTCAAATAAGTGTTACTGGTGTGGTATAGAGGGCCATATGGTACGTGACTGTCCACAGCTCATAGGTAAAGTTAGAGGTGATCGATCACAGCATACAGGGTTTGCATCAGTGCCTTTTTCTCGCGGTCCTCACGCATCAGCAGGCAGAGAATCTTTTAGGGGCAGAGGACCCGGTTCGAGCGCAGGACCAAACCGTATGTATACACTAGCTGGTCGGCAAGATTCAGAGGTATCTCCAGATGTGGTCACAGGTACCTTAGCTGTCTTTTCACATGATGTATATGCCTTGATAGACCTAGGATCTACTTTGTCATATGTTACTCCATTTGTTGCTAAGAAGTTTGGAGTAGAGCCGGAGTTGTTACAAAAACCATTTGTAGTATCAACTCCAGTAGGATATTCTATTATAGTTAGACGGTCTACTATAATTGTGTGGTGACAGTATGTGGTCGTGCTACACTGGCTAATTTGATTGAACTTGAAATAGTCGACTTTATGTTATTATGGGCATGGATTGGTTATCCTCCTGTTATGCTAAAGTTGATTGTCGAGCCAAGGTGGCTCATTTCTACTTCCCAGGAGAGCCAGTCTTAGAGTGGAGGGGTAATTCTATATGCCTAAAGGGAGGTTTATTTTCTTTCTTAAGGCACAAAAGCTTATCGCAAAGGGGTGTTTGTATCATCTAGTCCAAGTGAAAGACATTGAGGCCGAAAAGCAGGTACGGACTCTCCAATTTGTACCAGTGGTGAATGAGTATTTAGATGTATTTCCTGATGAACTTCCTAGATTACCTCCTATCAGAGAAATTAGTTTTGGTATTGATGTGGATCCTGGTACCCAGCCAATATTAATTCCGCCTTATAGAATGGCGCCTGCAGAACTGAAAGAACTAAAAGAATAGTTAAAGGACTTAATTAATAAAGGTTTTATTCGGCCTAGTATATCATCTTGGGGTGCGCCAGTGTTTTTTATACGTAAGAAAGACGACATGTTGCGAATGTGTATAGATTACAGGCAGCTGAACAAAGTAACATTAAAGAATAAGTACCCTCTTCCCAGAATAAATAATTTATTCGATTAATTTTAGAGAGCTAAATGTTTTTCAAAGATCGATTTGAGGTTTGGTTATCACCAGTTAAGGATTCATGAAATAGATATTCCCAAAACAACCTTTCGAATAAGATATGGGCACTTTGAGTTTCTTGTCATATCATTTGGACTAACGAATACTCCGACAGCCTTTATGGACATGATAAACAGGATTTTCAAACCTTTTCTTGATATGTATGTGATTGTATTTACAGATAATATTATGATTTATTCACGTAATGAAGTTGAGTATGAAGATCATTTGAGTTCAGTATTGCAGACACTGAGAGCACACCAGTTGTATGCTAAGTTCTCTAAGTGTGAGTTTTGGTTGACCTCGGTAGCCTTTCTTCGGCATATGGTATCTGGAGAAGGCATCAGAGTAGATTTTTAGAAGATAGAGTGGGCAAAGTCTGACCTCTACGGCTAGAATTATAGAACATCTCATAAATCAAGACACGATCCGGTTGTGCCAACTCTTGCTCATGGGCCGTAACTTGTTGTTTGAAAGTCCTTGGACTAAGTCATGCGTGTCAGGCAGTAGTTGTAGAACATCTCATAAATCAAAACATAATGTGACAGTGTCAACTCTTATCCATGGGCATAACTTTTTTAAAAGTAAAAAAAAAGAGCAGCCCGAAGCACTAAAGCTCTCACTATGTGCAGGGTCTGAGGAAGGGCTCCACCACAAGGGTGTGTTATATGCAGTCTTACCTTCCATTTCTGCCAGTGGCTGTTACCAGTTATTTGAAAGTCCTTGATTTATAATATATCTCATAAATCAAGACATAATATGGTAGTATCCACTTGTTGTACGATGGAGAGAAGACCCGAGTGAGAACGACGGAGAAGACTCAGAGCATGTTTCAATCGAGACAGGGTTGCATCAGGGATTTACTTTTAGTCCATTCCTTTTTGTGTTGGTGATGAATGTGTTAACGCAGAGTATTTAAGGCGAGGTGCCTTGGTGTATGTTATTTGCGGATGATGTAGTGCTGATTGATGAGATGTGGGGTGGTGGTAGTGGTGTGCATGGAAATTTGGAGGTTTGGAGGCAAACCTTTGATTCTAAGGAGTTTAGGTTGAGTAGGTCCAAGATGAAGTATTTGGAATGCAAGTTTAGCGACTCGGGGTAGGAGGACGAAGTGGTGGTGAGGTTGACTCCCAGGATGTTTGTAAGAGGGATTAATTTTAAGTATCTTGGGTTTATGATTCAGGGAATAGTGAGATTGATGAGGATATTTCTAAACGTATTGGAACGGGTTAGATGAAATGGAGTCTCACCTCGGAAGTGTTGTGCGATAAGAAGGTGGCCCTTAAGCTTAAAGAAAAATTCTATAGAGTGGCAGTTCGTCTGACCATGTTATATAGAACGAAGTGTTGTCCAGTTAAGCACGTTTATATCCAAAAATTAAAGGTGGCAGAAATGAGAATGTTTTGTTGGATATGTGGGCTTACTATACGGGACAGAGTTAGAAATGAGATTATCTGGGAGAAGGTAGGAGTGGCTTCGGTGGAGAACAAGATGCATGAAGGAAGGTTGAGATAGTTTGGGCATGTGATAAGGAGGGGCGTGGATGCCCCGATTCGTAGGTGTGAGAGGCTAGCATTGGATGGTTTTAAGAGGAGTAGAGGTAGGCCAAAGAAATACTGGAGGGAGGTGATTGGACATAACATAGAGCAGCTTTAGCTTACTGAGGACATGACCATAGATAGGAAGGTGTGGAGGTCGAAGATAAGGGTAGAAGGCTAGTGTTAGTGTGTGGGTGGTAGCAAGCAGTCAGGAGAGTTCTTGTGTAGCCGGGTTAGTAATCATAGGACAATATACATAGGTGACTTTGGTATGTGAGTGTATGTTACTACTAGGTGGGTGTCCTATTTCTTATTTCTTAGTTCCTATTTTTCTTATTCCATGTTGCTTTTATTTCTCGTATTTCATATGTCTCTGATTTTTATTTTATTATTTCTTATTCTTTATTTCAGTTATATTATCCATCCCCTTATTTACTATCCTTTATCTTGAGTCGAGGGTCTATCGAAATAGTCTCTCTACTTCTTCGGAGATAGCGGTATGAACTACATATATTTTACCCTCTCCAGACCCTACGCTGTGGGAATACAGTGGGTTTGTTGTTGTTGTTGTAGAAGCTATGAAGAATTGGCCAATCTTGGCGTTCACTTTATGAATTCTGAAAATAGTGGCGTTGTGGTACTTAATACAGCCGATTCATCACTCGTAGCATTGGTTAAACAGAGGCAATATGATGACCCCTTATTGCTCCAATACAAAGAGAGAATCCAACAATATTGAATCACGACATTTAAACTAGCAGGTGATGACACATTAAGGTGTAGAGGTAGATTATGTTACCTTAATGTAGATGTGTTGCGATAACAGATTATGGCTGAGGCACATTTCTCTCATTATTCAATCCATCCCGGCTCTACAAAAATGTATCATGATCTTAAAGAGATCTACTGATAGAATGACATGAAGAAAGATATAGCAGAATATATGGCATAGTGCTCTAATTGTCAGCAAGTGAAGGCGAAACATCAAAGATCTGGTGGCGGAGCTCAAACCTTTAGTATTCCAATGTGGAAGTGGGATGCTATATATATGAACTTTGTTGTAGGCTTACCTCTTTCTTATCGGAAATATGACTCTATTTGGGTAGTAGTTGATCGGATGACGAAATCAACCCATTTTCTTCCTGTTAAATTTACCAGCACGACTGAGGATTATGCCAAACTATATGTAAAAGAGGTTGTCCGCCTGCATGGGACCCCGATGTCTATTATTTCAGATAGAGGTTCCCCGTTTAAAACTCAAATTTGGAGATCATTCCATAAGAGCTTGGGTACGCAGGTGAACCTCAGTTCTACATTTTATCCTCAGACAGACGACCAAGCTGAGCGCACCATTCAGACGCTCAAAGATATTTTAAGAGCGTGTGTGCTAGATTTTGAAGGTAATTGGGATGATCATTTGCCTTTAATAGAATTTACTTATAATAACAGTTATTACTCCAGCATTGGCATGGCTCCATTTGAAGCTCTATATGGAAGAAGATGTAGATTGCCTATTGGTTGGTTCGAAGTAGGTGAGACACAGGTATTGGGTCCAGATCTAGTCCATCAAGCTGTTGAAAAGGTTAAACTGATATGAAGGCGGTTGAAGACTGCCCAGAGTAGGCAAAAATCATATACGAATATGCGTTGTAGAGATTTAGAATTTCAAATTGATGATTTCATGTTCTTGAAGGTATCGCCTATGAAAGGCGTTAGGCGATTTGGTAAGAAGGGTAAGTTAAGTCCCAGGTATATTGGGCCCTATAGAGTTATTCTCAAAATTAGCCAGGTAGCCTATGAGTTAGAATTACCTTCAGATTTAGCTGCAATTTATCCTGTCTTTCATGTGTCTATGCTACGTAAATGCTTAGGAGAGTCGTCCCGTGTCATCCCTATTGAAGGTATTGAATTTGCTGGAGACTTATCTTTGGAGGAAGTCCCCGTGGCTATATTGGACCGCCAAGTCAAGAAGTTGAGAACCAAAGATATAGCTTCGATAAAGGTGCTTTGGAGGAACCAGAATTTAGAAAAAGTCACTTGGGAAGCAGAAGCGGATATGAAAAATATATATCCTTATTTATTTCAAAAACTATCAGAAGGTTCTTGAACTACTTGCCCCTTTATATGATCATTAGTTTCTACTATATTTTGTTCTGTTGATATCTGATTCTTACCTGATATGTCTAGGTACATGATTTGTGCCTAGGAGCCTTGAGATTTACATTGAAACATCATGCAGATGTCGAGTATAAGGTAAGTTACATGGTTAGTTATGACTTTTTAATGGTGTTTAAGGTCAGAAGAGCCTTGTGTACTATTATTTTTGAGTTTAAGGCCAAGCGGAACCTCGTGTGTTATTTGTTGAGTATTATATGTGTTGTGACACTCTGTAAAGCGTATTTGGATGTATTTTGGCTAGCTGACAGGTACCCCATAGGCCTATTTACAAAGGAAACTCTGGCAATATTTTTGGAAATTTAGGGAGTTAGTCAAATTTAAGGCCTCATGATGGATCAAGTGAGACAAGAGTTGAATAAATGATCTTAAGAATGTCTTGGATAGTTATGGGATAGAAAGTAAGGTGCAAGCATCATTCAAGGACGAATGATCCTAAGTGGGGGAGATTGTGGCACCTCGAGAAAATTTTAAATTAAGTACAACTTTGGTCTATAAAGAAATTACGGTACAAAGAAAAACAAATGGAGTAGAATATTTATGTGTATATGTTATTTGTACGTTGTTGCTGCCAAGGTAAGGACTTGGAAGTATTGTTATATTATATATGTGCTAAGTGTTCAGTTGTGGGGCCACCCCTTTTTAATAATTTTCCCTAATTAGTAGTAAACAAAAAGGGCAAACATTCCTTTGTTCACTGGAACTCCTGGCAACTATAAGGGAAAGAAACGAAAAAGGAAAAAGGAACGTGCAGGCCTAATGTTTCAACTCCTCCTTCATCTAACAAATACAAAAAGGAGAAATTGGTTTTCTTGCTTGGGTTCCAAGGCGTGAAGAAACAGTACTATCAATACTCCTTTTGTTTGTACCCTTCTCTTCTTTCAAAATCGAGGAATTAATTTTATATTTAGACTTGGGATTGAATTTTAAAGGGTAAATTTTCTATCCCTTTCTCGAAATTATTTTTGAATTCGTATTTAGAGATAGTTAATTTGAATCTTGGTATTAACTCTTAAAGTGGGATGTTTAATTTGTATCTTTGCACTACTACTTTAACTCGGTTCATGGGAAAAAGGGGGGAAATGGAGAATTTTGATTAAAGAGGAGCTTTTGAGAATTTCTATCGATTGTGTAGTTTTACCCTTGAAGTGTATAAGTTAGAAAAGTTAGAATCTATTTCATTCTTGTTAAGGGAGTCGACTAATTCGGGACATAAGTGAAGATTATTGAAATAAGTTATTGAATGCTCCTACGGATTACTTATGGGAATATATGTTATTCTTCTAGCTAGTGAATTGCCTATTGGATAGCGGAAGTTGGTGGTTGGAAAGATAAAAGCTATATTCCTGTGGGTTGAGTTATTTTGGTCTCGAAATTCTATCGTAGCTAGTTAAACTGAAGTATGTAAAGCTAAACCCTCTCTCGTTGTTAAGGCACCACCCTACACCATGTGCTCCTTCTTCTTAATGTTAATATAATTCTCATGAAATGCGAGAATAGAACCTTTGTATCGTCTTACATATCTTTCCCTCATTCTACCGCCAAGTTTATAAGTATATGTCTTCTCTCTTTGAGTTAAGTCCCATGACAGCCCCATATTATCATAAGTTTCTTTTTATACTTGAAATCCTTAGGCCACAATATAAATTCCGCACGTTAGGAATAAAAGTAAATAGTAATAATATAGTTGCATTTGTATGTGTTTGACATTATTTGATAAACATTAACGACGGGAGGGTACATAGGTTTGGCTTGGCATATTGCTCAACGTGATTTTATACACAGGATCGAGACCAGACTACTATAGTGAGCCCAACCATTGGGCGTACCCACCTTCGTGGCATCATTTGTATTTGAAGTCAACTGAAACATCCTGTATTGGTTTCCCCTGAGTCAAGCCAACATATGGCATCTATGGCCTCCGGGCAGACCCCCATAGTGAGCCCCTGGGCGGTGCATACCTGGATACAGACTGCGAATACAGTTACATATATGGGATCATAGAAATGAGTATGTAGGCAACATATGCTTTATACTTGCTTAGATTGCCTTCGGAAGGCCATCTTATGATCATTTGTACGACTTATAGGATAAGTGCATCATCTAGACAGAGTATAGGTTCTATACTATAATGAATGCTTTTCTACATATTATATATGATGCTAATAAAATTGGTGCATAAGTTATTAGTTCATATTGCATAGGTGTTATTTGTTGGCTCATACGTTTTTCACTTTACCATTTGACTCATATGAGCTTCTATATTTGTTTAGCTATTATTCTGTCTACTTTTATAACGGTACATGTTGTTTATGTACTGACGTCTCGGGCCTACTATGTTTTGATAATACAGGCTCCGATCCTCCTAATAGCAGACGTCCATGTTAGGTTCTATTACCGTTTCCAACTAATATTTTGGTGAGCTCCAACTCTCTCTGGAGCCAGTTTATCCCAAGTACTTTTTATTATGTGTACAGGTCTTTGGTTAGGCATGACGGGCCTAATGCCAACTAGTCACTTGTAGTATAGTGTGTTAAACTGACTAGAGGCTTCATGGACATCATGTAGTATTGTATAGTTTTGTTAATGTAACTCTCTCGTGTATATATGCAACGCTTGTCGAATGTCTTGCCCGCCATTATCATTTTGGGGCGTGACAATTCCCTCCTCAACATTTCTTTCAAATCGTAAGAGACAGCAAACTAGTTCATTTTACAGCTTTCGCTAAGCTAATGGATAATGATACTGCCCTAATAACTTCCCAAAATGTCAATATAATGCTAAAACAGCATAACTATGCTAACTATTATATGAGCATCTTGGGAGAGCAAACAATTTCTCTACATGAGAAAATTGACAAGGTCCTATCTGATTTAAAAAGAATAGAGCTTAGTAATACTAAGCAACTAGACCTTAAACTTAAGGACCCTGAGGTCCTGGATACTCCAACCATCCAACCCCCTTGAAATCTAAGATTTCAAGTTATCTAGTGACTTAGATAATATCGAAAAGTTGCTAGAAAAAAAATTTCGTAGATTAAAGATAAATCCTATCGACGATGAAAATTTTGCAGGAGACAATGGTGGGCATGGTACTCCTGTTGAGCTAAACAAGATCTCAGATAAATTTGCTAGAAAAACTACCTAAAAGATGTTTTATTATCCTAGACCAACTCCTCAGGATGTTCTATTTGAAGAATAAGGATTATATGTCCCCAATAGTTTCAGAGGGGATGAAATCTATGAGTGGAATGTAGATGGCTTATCTGATAGATAGATATCTACAATGGTACATAGAAAGTTGATGTACAGTACCATATGTAAAGCCCTTCCGAAAACTAATGATAGGGGCATTGCCGAAATGATTATGGCAGGTTTTACTAGTCAGCTTAAAGGCTGGTGGGATAATTATCTTACCCAAGACCAAAAAACCAAAATTATCCAGTCTGTAGTAAAGAGAGAAGATGGCCAAGAGGTCATGAACGTTGTTTATATGACCTCTAATTATTAATATTATTGAGCACTTCTCTGGAAGATGGTCCGATAATAGTGAAAGTATTAGGACTCTGCTCCAAAATCTTAGATGTAATACTTTGACATCTTGGAGATGGTATAAAGATGTCTTCCTTTCTAGAGTGATGGAATTACCTGAGAGTAATATTCTCATTGGAAGACCAAGTTTATAGATGGTCTTCCCAAGTTATTTGCTGAAAGAATTATGAAAACCCTTAGAGTTTCTAATGTGAGTATTAACTATGAGGCTTACACCTATGGTAACCTTACAAAGGTTGTTACTCAAGAAGGTTTAGCTTTATGTAGTGAGATTAAGTTAAACCAACAGATTAAGAAGTATCGTTTTACTGAGAGACAACAACTGGAGAATTTTGTGAGCAATTTGCTATAGATATTTCCAAAACCTCTAGAGAATCTCATAATAGTAAGAAAAAGTACTCTGAGGAGAAAAAATCTAAAAAGATTGAGAAGAAGGGGAAAATAAAAGAGAATTATAGATGCAAAAAGGCTTATAGAAAAGCCAAGAAGACCAACACTTGTTACCGGTGTGGTAGATTTGGTCACTTTTGCAAAAGATTGCAAAGTAAAAAGCAAGATCAAGAGTCTCACTATTGATGATGATATTAAAGACTCTCTGTGTAAGATTTTGCTCAATTCTTCTCCAGAAAATTCCAGTCTGGACTATAGTGATAATGAGAAAAATGATTCAACCGACGAGGACCTGCGAGTTCTCCATCAAGAAGACTACATGCCTTCAGATGATGAGTGCATACCTTGCCAAGAAGGACAACCTTGTACAAACAAGGAGGAGGGAGATGTTTTATACAACATTATATCCCAGTTTCAAGATATAGAAATTAATGTCTTGAAAGATGACAAATTAACAGCTCTACTAGAAATACTAAAAGACCTGGGTAAGTAGGATAATAAGCCATCCACCAGTTCTTCTCCTATTTAGGAGGAAATGCATATTATTTCCTCCCAAAAAGGTCCTTATACCATGACTGAAGTTAATAAACTTTTAAGAGAAAGACAGAAGGTTGAAGCTATTCCAGCAACAACCCAGGACCTGAAGAATGATATAGATAATCCCAAAAAGGAAATATCTTTCCTTAAGAGTCATAATTTAGCATTAGATCAAAGGGTTTCTGCTTTAGAAAACCCAAAATTATTACCCACTGAGGATAGCCAAACTCTCCCTGATGGAGATTTTCTTAAAACCTTAGAAGGAGCTACTCACCAACACTTCTATGCTAAGGTCACCCTTCTTATTGATTACAACTATAAGAAGGAATTTACAGCTCTCATTGACAGTGGGGTAGGCTGTAACTGCATTCAAGAAGGTATGACACCTTCAAGATATTTCAAAAAGACCACTAATATTATGAGGAATGCAAGTGGTTAGAAAATGGGAGTCGAATATAGAATACCTAAAGCGTACATTTGCAAAAACAAAGTTTGTATGCCTGAAACTTTTGTTTTAGTTAAAGATATTACTGATGAGCTTATCTTAGGGAAACCTTAGTTTCTACATTTTTATCCGTTAGTCTGATGGGATCAAAAAGGTACCATTGGAACCTTTAATAATAAATATATTCAGTTTGAATGGTGTGATCCACCCTATACCAGATATTTAAATCTGATTAAAGAAAAAATTATTTCAAAAAATAGGCAAATGGAATTTTTGGAAAATGAAATTTGCAGTTTGACTATCAATGAAACTCTTCAAAAACCAAAATTACTAGAAAAAATTGAGTTTCTAAAAAATCAGTTGTCAATTCAAATTTTTGGGGATCATCCAAATGCGTTTTGGCAAAGGAAACAAAATGTTGTTAGTCTTCCTTATGAAAATGATTTCCAAGAAGGTAATAGACCTACTAAGGCTAGACCTTGTCAAATGAATTCTGACTATTTAGAATTATGTAAAAAAGAAATTGAATCTCTTTTGCATAAGGGCCTAATTCGACCATCTAAGTCTCCATGGTCATGTACTGCTTTTTATGTGAATAAGCATGCAGAACAAGAACGAGGAGTTTCGAGGTCAGTTATCAATTACAAACCTTTGAATAAAGTCCTCAAATGGATTAGATATCCAATTCCCAATTAGAAGGATTTATTATATCGTTTGTATGATGCTCTAATATTTTTAAAATTTGATATGAAATTAAGTTATTGGTAAATCCAGATATTAGAAACTGACAAATATAAAACTGCTTTCAATGTTCCAATGGGACAATTTGAATGAAATATCATGCATTTTGGACTGAAGAATGCTCCTTTAGAGTTTTAGAATATCATGAATGATATTTTTATGCCACACAGTAAGTTTATCATTGTCTACATTAATGACATTCTGGTGTTCTCAAAGAACATAGAAACACATTTTAAACATCTAGATCTTTCAGAAAGATCATTATACTAAATGGCTTAGTAATTTCGAGGCCAAAGATATTTTTATTCCCGACCAATGTCAGACTTCTAGGTCAAAATATTGACAAAGGGAAAATTATTCCCATAAATAGAAGTATTAAATTTGCTTCTAAATTCCCTGATGAAATAACAGACAAAACCCCATTGTAGAGATTTTTGGGAAGTCTGAATTATATATCTCCTTTTGTGGAAGATCTGAAAAAAGATACAACTATTTTGTATGATAGACTGAAAAAAATCCTATAGCATGGTCTGCGAGCCATACTACTGTGGTAATAAATATTAAGGCTAAAGTTGAAAATCTACCATGTCTTACACTTGCAAATCCCAATTGGGCAAAAATAATTGATACTGATGCATCTGACATTAGATATGGTGGAATTCTCAAGCAATATTCCCCAGAAGAAAAACGTGTTCATATTGTTCAATATTATTCTGGAAAATGGAGTGCCAGCCAGAAAAATTATGCAACTGTAGCTAAAAAAATTCTTGCTATAGTTAAATGTGTTCTTAAATTTCCAAGCGATCTTTATAGTCAAAAGTTCCTAATTAGGACTGATTGCCAAGCTGCAAAATTTATCTTTAATAAGGAATTTTAAACATGATGTTTCTTAGCAAATGTTTGCAAGATGGCAGGCTTTGTTAGCCCCATTTGATTTTAAAATCCAATACTTAAAAGGATCGAATAATAGTCTACCCGATTTTTTAACCCGTGAATTTTTAAGCTAATGTTTTCTCTTATGGATTTCAAGATGGCCTCACGAGGATCTTCTTCTTCGTTCAGAGAAAGATGTGGAAGAAATTCACTAAAAGGCAGAGGTAATGTCCTCGTCCAAATTGAAAATCAGAGGCTGATATCCTCAAGTATTGCAAGCTCAAGTTATTCTGATATGAATACAGATGAACAAATATATCAAGAATTTTTAGAATTCATGAAATTCAAGTCTAAGAAACAAGGGGATGATGAGGTCCCTTCTTATTCAAGTATTATTAAAGATGACAATGGGAATAATGAGTTGTATGAACGCAACAAGACAAAGGAAATCATAATTTTCCTCTAAAACCATGATCTTAGATGGAAAGATAATCCTTGTCAGCTGATGCAAAGGTATTTAGATAATACGTTTTATGCTGTGGTATCTTACAAATATCACAAACATTATCTATCTATATTATCTGCAATGGGTTCTGCAGTAATCCAATATTTATATGCTAATGAAGCAGTTAAAAAGGATTATAGTTATTCTAAAATTATAATCAAACAGATTTTGACTCATGAAGAATGGGGCTTGAGTACCCTAAAAGAAAGAGAATATATATATCCTGAACAATAGAAAGTTGCTGTAAAATATAATAACTGGGATTATATGGAAAGCTTTGATAAGGTTTTCTTATGTGAGAATCCTGAGAGGTCTCATTCATGGTTTGTGAAAATATGTGCAAATGTGCACAAACAAAGCATACCAAATTAGTTTGCTAAATGGTAGATCTTGCATGGTCTCTCACCAAAGATATTACTGTACAAGGACTGGATAGAAGTATCACCAATATTTTTAAAAATTCAAAAAGATAATACATATTTTGAAGGAATATCTATGATGTATTTAAACAAGAGTGACATTCAGAATTGCAACAACTATCGGGGTATTAAGTTGTTGAGTCACACAATAAAGATTTAGGAGAGGGCGGTGAAGCGGAGGTTGAGGAAGATTATATCTATTTTGGAGAATCAATTTAGTTTTATGCATGATCGCTCCACGACTGAGGTGATTCACCTTGTGCGGAGATTGGTAGAGCAGCATAGAGAGAGGACGAGGGACCTTCATATGGTGTTTATCGACTTAAAAAAAGCGTATGACAAGGTCCCTAGGGAGGTGCTTTGGAGATGAAGGAGGTCCCGGTGGTGTACTGCAGAGCGATTAAAGATATGAACGAGGGTGCGAAGACTCGGGTTAGGACAGTGAGAAAAGATTCTGAGCATTTTTCAGTCTTGACAGGGTTGCATCAGGGATCAACTCTTAGTCCATTTTTATTTACTTTGGTGATGGATATATTAACGCGAAATATACAGGGCGAAGTGTCTTGGTGTATGCTTTTCGCGGATGATATAGTTTTGATTGATGAGTTGCGACAAGGGGTTAATGATAAGCTGGAGGTTTGGAGACAAACCCTGGAGTCTAAAGGTTTTAGGTTGAGTAGGAACAAGATGGAGTACTTGGAGTGTAAGTTTAGTGACTCGAGGCAAGACGGAGGGTGGTAGTGAAGTTGGATTCTCAGGCAGTTTGCAAGAGGGATAGTTTTAAGTATCTCTGGTTTACAATTAAGAGAAATGAAGAGATAAATGAGGATGTCTCTCACCGTATTGGGGCAGGTTGGATGAAATAAAGGTTTACTTCGGGAATTTTATGTGATAAGAAGGTGTCCCCCAAGCTGAAAGGCAAATTCTATAGAGTTGTAGTCTGGCCTGCTATGTTGTATGGAGCGGAGTGTTGGCCGGTTAAGAATTCTCATATCCAAAAGTTGAAGGTGGTGGAAATGAGGATGTTGCGCTGGATGTATGGATTCACGAGGGCTGGCAGGGTTAGGAATAAAATTATTCGAGAGAAGGTGGGAGTGGTGTCAGTGGAGGATAAAATGTGGAAAGTGAGATTGAGATGATTTGGTCATGTGATGAAAAGGGGCACGGATGCCCCAATTCGTAGGTGTGAGAGGTTGGCCTTGGATGGTTTCAAGCGGAGTAGGGGTAGACCGAAGAAATACTGAAGAGAAGTGATTAGATGAGACATGGAGCTGTTGCATTTGACTGAGGACATGACCCTGTATAGGAAGGTATGAAGGAAAAATATTAGGATAGAGGGCTAAGGGTGTGGATGGGTCATAGTCCGTAATTACGTAGATTTTGGTGTCCTTCTTTTTTTGTGGATGTCTTATCTGTGTTATTTTATCCTGTTCTATGCCTTTCATGCTTTTGTATACTGCCTCTTATCTTGAGCCGAGGGGCTGTCGAAAACAACCTCTCTACCTCTTTTTAGGTAGTGGTATGGACTGCGTACACTCTACCCTTCCCAGACCCCACTATGTGTGAATATACTAGGTTTGTTGTTGTTGTTGTTGTATCTATGATGTATTTCTTTATTGAATTTTTAATTCCGTAGATCTTGATGTGGTTCATAGAGGTAAAATCAAATACTAATAATTTACCATGTTTGATGCGGGTTTATAATATAAAATTTTGGAGAAAATTAAACCAGCAAACTGGTGACCGTAATATCCATGGTCACCAACTAATTGGATCAATAAAGATGACCGTTGCAAAATATAGGCAGCAAAAAAAATGGAGTCTCCTCATGAATAGGAAGAGCTTAACCCTTTCAAAAATATCACTAGAAAGCTTTAAATGAAGAAGGGCACAATGACCAAAGGTGAGATTTTGGCATCCTATATGGAACAAGTTAAAAAAGATTTATTGAAAAATCTTGATCAGGAGTACACTTCAGATATGTCCATCTCTTTTGCAGGGAATTGCTTGGCTGACGAATCGCAGGATATCCAGAGTGATGAAGAAATAGATCTGGATGATTATTTGCTAAAATTCTAAACAACCATGGAAGAATCTTCTAGCACTGCAAAAAACAAAGGGGAAAAATGACATAAGAACATGGAAAATCCCGCCAATATTGAAATTATTGAAAGCTATGATGGCAGAAAAAATGAAAACAACTTAATGAAAAAGCAAGAGTCATTTATGAATAGTAAAGGACACTTAGCTTTTTGAAAAAACAAGAGTCGTTTATAAATAGTAAAGGACAATTGTGAATGGTAAGGGTCATTTCTTGTTTTGTCTTTTGTATAGAGCATCCATTATATAAGGAGCTCATTTTTATTTTTTTAGAGAAAAGTTTTCAGCACCCCTCTCTTTTGTACTCTCTCACCCTCTCTTGTAAAAATTCTGAGTGTGGAATAAAAGATCTTTACTTCTGAGCACAATCCATCCGTCTTAAGATTAATTTAAATTTTTATTTTATTTTAAATTTAATTTAAACTTTATTATCTCTAGCCTATGATGGGCTAAATTCTTAGTGTTGAGCTATAACAGAATATGTTATATGTATAAAATGACATCTTGTTATTAATAAGAATTGTAAACCTCCATTGTTGCAGAGGTCTTTATGTTAAGATGCTGCAGTTATGAGTCCAATCTTGGCATTAATGCCGGATGTTCCTGAAAAAACCGATTAGCCAAATGGGCGTGCAGGGTCGTAATTGGGACTTGATTTAAGATTTGATTTATTATCAAGGTTAAGTAGCATATAATGAAGGTACTTAGTGAAACAATGAAGCGATCCGGCAATATCTATGAGTCTCCATGGTTATGTACTGCTTTTTATGTGAATAAGTATGCAGAACCAAAATGAGGAGTTCCGAGGTTAGTTATCAATTACAAACATTTGAATAAAGTCCTCAAATAGATTAGATATCCAATTCCCAATAAGAAGAATTTATTAGATTGTTTGTATGATGCTCTAATATTTTTAAAATTTGATCTGAAATCAGGTTATTGACAAATTCAGCTATTAGAAACTGATAAATATAGAATTGCTTTCAATGTTCCAATGAGATAATTTGAATGGAATGTCATGCCTTTTGGACTGAAGAATGCTCCTTCAGAGTTTTAGAATATCATGAATGATATTTTTATGCCACATAGTAATTTTATCATTGTCAACATTGATGACATTCTGGTGTTCTTAAAGAACGTAGAAATACATTTTAAACATCTAGATCTTTTCAGAAAGATCATTATACAAAATGGCTTAGTAGTTTCGAGGCCAAAAATGTTTTTATTCTAGACCAATGTCAAATTTCTAGTTCACAATATTGACAAAGGAAAAATTATTCCCATAAATAGAAGTACTGAATTTGCTTCTAAATTTACTGATGAAATAACAGACAAAACCCAGTTGTAGAGATTTCTGGAAAGTCTGAATTATATATCTCCTTTTGTGGTAGATCTCAAAAAAGATACAGCTATCTTGTATGATAGACTGAATATTAATAGTTAAATTTAAATTTATAAAATATAACTAATAATATTAACTTAACAAAATAATTTTTTAGAGTGTTAAAATTAGTAAGGATAAAATAAAATGAAATGAAGCAAATAATAAAGAAAAGGATGAAATTAAAGCTTGGCTCAGAAATGCGGGACCAGAAATGCTTGGTAGTTTATAGTGAGCAGAGATACAGGAAAACGACAGCATTTTGGTTTCTTCATCTCTCTCAGATTGAACCAACCCCACGAATATAAGCCACCCGTACCCCTAACCCAGTTTCCTTTAATCTCTCCCCGTCCCTGCCCCTCGCCCCCTCCTCTTCTCTGCTCTGAAGTTGTTCTGAACTGAACTCTCCCCCCCTGCATTATTTAGCATTTGTGTTGGTTTATTTTTCTTGTACAGACTTTCAGTTGGCACAGCATTGAAAAGCATATATATAAAGGGGGTTGTATATTTTGATCGGAATGGCGTCATCGACGGTATCGTCATGGCTGATTGGGTCATGCATGTCAGTTGTTGAGCATGAAATAGATGGTTTCTTTGGGATTTCTAAGTCTAAATGCAAACGGGCTGCTGCTGTTGCTCCAACTAGAAGAAGAAGAAGGGTTTTCCTTGACACCAAATCCGACAATGTTCTTACTCACTTTTCCTCCTCTAATTCTTCTTTGTTTGTTGATAATTACTCCTCCTTTTTATTCTGTGGATCCGAAATGAGTAGGCGCACCAAACTCATTTCCTCTGCTCATACAGGTAATCATGTCTTTCTGCTTCATGTGCGGTTCTGATTCTTTTCGTTAAAATTAAGGTTGGGTGTGATTGGGTATGGGGCGGGGGAGAAAATCTTCATTTTTTAAATTCAGTTTTTTTTTTTTTTTAAAGAATTGGATTTTATCGAGATGGGAAATCATGCACCCAAGTTATGGCGTAGTGGTCGATGAAGTGGTTTGAGAATAATGAGGTTCTGGTTCAAATCTCAGCATAGACAAAAATACTATGTGATTCTTACAGAGTTATCGGGTATCACCTGGTATCTGTCATTTGGTGTGGGAGGTGACAGGTACCCTGTAGAATTAATCGAGGTGCCAGAAAGCTGACCAGGACACCATGGTTATAAAAAGAAAAAAGTCATGCATTTTGTTATTTTGGAGTGTGTCTACTGCTATTCTAAAGGCTGCAGGTTGGTTCTTATAGCCAGTTTTTGAGTCTGTCGTTCTGTTTATATTTTCCATTTTAAACAGCCCCAGGCCGGTGAAATTGGGTTTATAGATTATAATAGACTTACATTTGCCACCTCCTTTTGGCATTATGTCATGTGAAAAGTGTGCGAGTTCTGGGATAGGTCATGCAATTGGCTTGTAGCTTAATGTCTGCAAACTTGTTTCTTCTTTTATTTCGAGATCATGTCTGAACACATTAACTGTGGTTTCTTGGTTATTTCTTTGACCTACCGCTAGTATATTTTCTCATACTAAGTGGGAAATGTTTTACTGGAAAACATTTAATGGTTCTTTTCTAAAGTTTGGTTGGGTATAAGTAGGTGCTTATGATAATCAAACAAGGTGGAAGATAAAGTATGTGCATAATGTTGCATGATATTTTTTAGTATTAGAGATTGAAAACAGCGTGTTGGCTAGTTTAAGAGTTGTAATTATTGGGTGTATGTAAAGGAGTTTATTCTCCCCTTTTTTGGTACAAAATGGTTACCTTGCGATGACCAAATGTTAGAAAATGAGTTACCAAAAAAATGTTAGGAAATGAGTTACCAAAAAATGTTAGAAAACGATTTGATCATGGAATTTTTTTGGAAAATAGTATCCATCATTTCAAAAACTCCTGTGTCAACCTACACGATTGGGTATTCTTTGGAGTATTCCTCCCACAGAACTACAAAGTTGTAAATTTCTATATCATTTTCCAATATTCCTTCCTTTAAGCTATCAACTTTCCTGCTTATATTTTGATGTACTTGGCCGCTCCTTTTACTAGGGGAGGTAATGGCAATTGCTTCTCAACCAGCCATGGAAGTTTCACTAAAGAAGAAACCCCCAACAAAGGAAAGGCGAGTTGTTGTGACAGGAATGGGTGTGGCCACACCAATTGGTCATGATCCCCATGAGTTCTATGAAAACCTGCTTCAAGGTGTTAGTGGCATAAGTGAAATAGAAGCTTTTGATTGTTCACAGTATCCTACAGTACGTCTTCTCCTTGGGCCTGTTTTCTTCAACTTTAGTTATTTAGATGTTGATGTTGAGGTACATATTGCAGAGAATTGCTGGAGAAATCAAGTCTTTCTCAACTGATGGCTGGATTGTACCCAAACTTTCTAAGAGAATGGACAAGTTCATGCTTTACATGCTAATGGCTGGTAAGAAAGCACTTTCAGATGGTGGAATTACTGATGACATGATGGATGAATTGGATAAAAGAAGATGTGGAGTTTTAATTGGCTCTGCTATGGGTGGGATGAAGGTGATCCACTTTCCTTTTCTTTACTCATAAATCTGATGAAAATTTCTCTGGTAAAATATGCCAACTTTCTTTTTCCATTTTCTTTTGTTATTTATTATTTTTGGGATCAACTCTATTTGCTCTCCAACATTTGATGTATAATCGGAGAAATGGCCTGTACATGATTGCCCATGCATTGAAATCTCCTTTAATGAGAATCCCTTAGTAGAACAATATATAGGCACTTGAGTCTTTGCTAGGACCAAGCTAAGCGACTACTCACTAACTGACTTGCTTTACTTGAGCAGGTTTTTAATGATGCAGTAGAGGCTCTGAGGGTTTCCTATAGGAAGATGAATCCTTTTTGTGTCCCATTTGCAACTACAAACATGGGTTCTGCCATGCTTGCCATGGACCTGGTTAGTCAAAGCTATAAGTTTTCAGTTGCTAGCTGTTATGTATGATTAAATAAAGCCAGCTTTGTGTGCCTGCTTACAAATTCAATTGCAGGGATGGATGGGTCCAAATTATTCAATTTCAACCGCATGTGCGACAAGCAACTTCTGCATATTGAATGCTGCCAACCACATCATTAGAGGTGAAGCTGTAAGTTTCGAGCCTTTAAGTCACAGAAAGCTCTAAGAAGCAGAGTTTCCAGTATTGTCTACCCTTATTCACAGAGTTCCTTATGCATAGACTTGATTCCAAGAATTAACATTCTTAGTTAGCTTAGTTCTCTCTTTTTACACACTGACAATGCAGGACATGATGCTATGCGGTGGATCAGATGCAGCAATTATACCAATTGGTATGCATCTGTTCTATCTTACCTGAAGTTAGTCTATCAAGCCGAGGTTGTTAATTGCCTTGTAAAACTGTTGTTTTGTATAGCTTTATCTTTTTTTTTTTTTTTTAGGATTGGGAGGATTTGTTGCATGCAGAGCACTTTCACAACGAAACACTGACCCTGCAAGAGCCTCTCGGCCTTGGGATAGTGTAATGTCTTCTTTAGCTCTTGTTCCTCTGTTTTCTGTCTAGTTGTTAGTACATTTTTTTGTGGAGTAGAGTGGTGATTCTAGTGTACTTGTGCTATTCCTGTTGCAGTTCTTGGGCTATGATCTAATAGGAAATTAGAAATATTCGGCTTTGAATTTTTCTCTTGTTTACTGCGTGAGTTATGCATATCCCAATATTGCAGTTTCCATTCCGTGAGACTGAACTTGTGGGCCAAATTTTCTTCACAATTTATGACCATCTAGCTCCGTTGGCACTCATGTGGAAGAGAGACATATATTTTATAGGAAACTGAAAGCACCTGTTTTATAATGGTGGAATATTGATATTTTTAGTGTACTCTGGGAGTAAATATGATATTCCAACCACTATGGACGATTGGATGTACTTTATAGAGAATCATGTTTTTTATGGGATTCTCAACTTTTGCATATATGTTACGTGCTTATGTTAGTTGCTATATTAAAATGACTTGTAAGATGAAGCAATAGCGCTACATATTTTTAACCCCATCCTAGTTTTCGTTGTGCGCGTGTGTGGTGTATTAAGTGAGAATTGCTTTTTATTTTTATCTTAATCCTGGACAGAACCGTGATGGATTTGTTATGGGTGAAGGAGCTGGTGTCCTGCTTCTGGAAGAACTTGAGCACGCCAAGGTGATTTATGCTTCAAAATCAATATGTACTTTCTTGCTCACCCACTTGTTGATACTCACACAGAATGGTAAAGATAAAAAGCGAATCCCTGATTATATAATTGTTTTATGTTTTCCTTTTAAATTTCATGAGCAGCAAAGAGGTGCAACAATCTATGCTGAATTTCTAGGTGGAAGTTTTACTTGTGATGCTTATCACATGACAGAGCCTCATCCTAAAGGTAATTCTCTCTCTTCCTCTCTCATATATATATATATATATATTTTAATTTGCATAGATGTGCCCCTGTTGAACGACATGATTTGGATATTCTTTTTGTGGACCTTTAATTCAGTTGAACTTTGTAAAAGTTTCATGTACTCATACCGGATAGTTATGCGGTTATGCACACCCTTACCGTATCTGTACGGGTAAAAGAGTCCATATAACAGATGTGTTGGAATTTTCATCAAAAATTTGTTTCTTACTATTGTGAAGCTATTGGGTCGATGAGGTTCTTTTCTTTGGCTAATAAGATAGAGTTAGTGAAGATTCTTAAGAAGATGAAGATCAATATAGATTGTGTCCAGGAAACCAAATGGTAGGAGGCTAGGGATGTAGACGGGTTTAAGTCGTGGCCTCGTGGTAGGAGTAGGCATTTTAGTTGATAAGGTAGTTACGGAGCAAGTGGTAGAGGTTATGAGGGTGAATGATAGAATGATCGCTATTAAGCTAGTTTTGGGAGGGTTCACCTTTAACATTATTAGTGCATTGCACTGCATGCGGGTTGGACGAGGAAGTCAAAAAGCGCTTTTGGAAGGAGTTGGATGAGGTCGTGAGAGGTATCTCGCAGACCCAAAAACTATTGTTAGGAGGAGATTTTAATGGCCACAGAAGGACTGAGTTTTAGAGGATATGATGATGCTCGTGGAAAATGAAGTGTTGGTTTTAGACTTCATGAAAGCTTTTGAGCTGGTCAAAGCTAACTCGAGCTTCTAGAAGAGGGAGGAGCACCTAGAATAGAGGGTGCACCTAGTGACTTGCTGTGGTGCGGTGGCCAAGACTCAAATGGATTACCTGCTGCTAAGGAAGTGTGATAGAGGTCTATGCAAGAACTACAAGGTTATCCCGAGTGAGAGTCTTACCACCCAACATATGCTTGTTATTATTGATTTGGATATCAAGGGGAGGAAGAAGTAAAGGGCAACGTATGACCAACCTAGGATTAGATGGGGAAGAGGCGTGACCGAGGCTAAAGTTTAGGAGATTATGGAGAAGTTGGTGCCTATGGGAGTTTTGGGTAGTAGTGGTACGAGAATAAAATACGAAAATGTAAACAACACTTGACAAGAAAACAATAAAATAAAACAAGACAAGGATAACAAGAAAGATAGATTGACACAAATTGATAAAGAGAGGACAACCAAAGGGTATATTAAACCCTAAGACCTTCTTATCAATTACCAAGAGCAACAACCTCTTACGAGGACCTCACGAGAATAGAATCCCGAGCAACCCACGTTTCTCAACAGTCCATAAAGCTTCCAAAAAGCTTCAATAAAAAACACTCGCAAGTGTATCTCAAAACATCATTCATCAACTCCCTACAAATGAAGGAAAACCTAGCTATTTATAGCCGTGGGCTACTTATGACAAGATGGGCCCAGAAGTGACCCTAAATGCTATTGGGCCCAAAAGTGGCCCAAGAGCCAAACACAATGCTAATTGGCCCTATATTGGCGCCGATGCTCTCCCGGGGCTTTAGCTATTAGCCAAATGCGATGTTGCTCACTACTCCCTCGAAGGACATCATCAAAGGTAATTTCTCTCGTGCTCCGAGCTATCCTCCAATCACGTATTTGCTCCCTTAGAACGACCAAGTCTTGGATCTGTATATCATAGATCCTAAAGGAGTGGAACCAATTGAGCTCGTATCATCCTCCCTTTCTTGAAGAGGATTCGTTCTTGAATCCAACTCCTTTATCAACTTATCGTTGCACCTTTCAAGTTTGGAATCCTTGGTAAGAACTCCGTTAGACCTTTAAGCTCGTTGTCATAAGGCATCCTCCTTGTGTCCTCCTTTGAGATTGTTTGTTCATGAACCTACATAAAGGAAGGAGTGATACTAGGCAAAATGCTAGTATCATGCTTAGGGAGTAACAAAGGCTCAATGTTAGAATTGTCCTTGTCAAATTGGATTTGGAATGGTTGGACAACAATTTGTGGAGCTTGGGGTATAGTGGATTGGGGTGAGGGAACATGTTTTTGAGGTTTTGGGGCACAATTTTGATGGCTTGCCCTCTTATGGTTCAATACATGTCATGGTTCCGCTCGCTCTATCCACACTTCATTGTAATCTCATGATAGCTTCCCAAAGAGCATCAAATTGGGCCCGGCTTAGGATAGGTTGAACCTCAAATCCCGGGGCCATGGTAACTATCAATAAGACACTCAACACAACTAAAAGAAGGTTATAGTTAGCGAAATTAACACTCTCAATCCAAGTGTTCGGTTTGGATCACAATTTAGCTCGTTGGTCTTGGTTGCATGTGTTGGTATATGACTCTATTAAGAGGTGAAGGACTTTGAAGAACTTGAAATCAAGTGTTAAACTAAGAAAACAAAAGATAAAAGAAAGAAAAGACACAAGGATTTAAGACACAAAGAACGAGACAAGAACTAATTAAACAACTAAGTAGATTATGTTTTAGTTGTTAATAAGTATCAAGAATCGGAGAGATGAAAGGGGGGATTAAGAGATGAAATTAGTGGATTAAACTTGAGAAAATGAAGTGTTTTGATAGTTGAAATGCGTTGGAACAAGGTTGAGGTGCGTTGGAAGTGTGTAGGCAGCCTAGGCGCACCTTGAACGCAAGCCAAAGAGCAAAGTGGACTGTTTTGAGGTGTGGGAGCAGGTTGGGCGCAGGTTGAGGGCAGTTTGGATGCAGGAGGGCGTTCCTTTACTGGTTGGACCTGCTTTGGATGTGTGGAAGTATCCCAAACGCAGGTCAGCCGCCAGCTCACTTAAAATACCATTTTTGTCCTCTTGTGGTCCTCCTTTGTCCTCTTCTTTGGGATATTCTCTTGGATCTTCAAAAGGTGCTTTGTACCAATACTTTTTTTCACCTTTTTCTTCACTTTTGAGGATCAAACACCACCTTTTGAAGAAAATTCAAGATGAAGATTTGAATCTTTCTCAAGAATACCAAGAACTTCGAAAAGCTCTAACTCTTCAACCCTTGCTCGGAATGCGATGAAATTTTGAACCTAAGCTCTTTTCCACCTCCTAATCACATTCCTCATGTTATTATACTCAAATTCCTTATCAAAAATTTCAGATTTCACAACCCACTTTAAATTTCTTCAAATTCAAGCTTTCAACAATGGTAGAATTTTCAATATTGCTCTGATGAAGCTCAAATTCGATATTTAGACTCTACTAGTGTTAGAGAACAAAAATCTAATACTAAAACTCAAGAAAGACAACAAAATCAAAGACTCAATTTGATCTAGGGTCAAATACGTGAATAGTGATTTTTTTGTGATTTTTTGATTTTTCAACAAAAGGAGACCCAAGATTGACTTTGTGGGAACGAAATCAAGCTTGTCTCTGATACCAAATGGTACGAGAGTAAAATACGAAAATGTAAACAACACTTGACAAGAAAACAATGAAATAAAACAAGACAAGTAAGGATAACAAGAAAGATAGATAGATTGACATAAATTGATAAAGAGATGACAACCAAAGGGTATATTAAACCCTAAGACCTTCCTATCGATTACCAAGAGCACTAATCTCTTACGAGGACCTCACGAGAATGGAAGCCTGAGCAACCCACGTTTCTCAACAGTCCATAAAGCTTCCAACAAGCTTCAATAAAAAGCACTCGCAAGTGTATCTCCAAACATCATTCATCAACTCCCTAAAAATGAAGGAAAACCTAGCTATTTATAGCCATGAGCTACTTATTACAAGATGGGCCCAAAAGTGACCCTAAATGCTATTGGGCCCAAAAGTGACCCAAGAGCCAAACACAATGCTAGTTGGCCCTATATTGGCGCCGATGCTCTCCCGGGGCTTTAGCTATTAGCCAAATGCGATGTTGCTCACTACTCCCTCGAAGGACATCATCAAAGGTAATTTCTCCCGTGCTCCAAGCTATCCTCCAATCACGTATTTGCGCCCCTAGAACGACCAAGTCTTGGATCCGTAGATGTGATCCTTGAAGCATAAATCCCAAAGGAGTGGAGCCAATTGAGCTTGTATCAAGTAGCAAGGACGCAGATAGTATGTGAACTAAGATTGCTGACTGCAACAGGGAATCACGTAACGAGGTGTTTGGGGTTTCAAGGGCAACCCAAGTGGGCATAAAGGGGATTTGTGGTGGAATGGAGAGGTCCAAGGAAAAGTGAAGCCAGGAAGGTTTCTTATATAGCTTTATGAAAGGCTTAGACAAGGACAAAAGGATGAATAGGGAGTGGTATATGACACCAAAGAAGGAAGCAAAGCTGTCTGTCACGATGACTAAAACAACTACTTTTTAGCACTTGCATGAAGAGCTTAAAAGGCAGGGGTAAGAAGTTATATTGGCTCGCCAAGGTGAGAGACACGAGCGCTCCTGACCTGGACCAAGTGAAGTGCATCAAAGAGAGAATGAAAAAATGAAGTGTTGGTAAAAGAAGCACGGTGATGGCAGATATATTTCCATAAGCTCTTAAACGAAAAAGACAGAAATCATGTTGGGGGAGTTCGAGCGGTCCGTGAGTCCGGAGATTTTGTGCCTTGTAGGTGCGTAAAGGTTATGGAGATTAAGAGGGCTATTTGTAAGATGAGAAGGGGAAGAGCAAGTAGGCCATGTGAGATCCCTCTGGATTTTGGAGGTACGCAGGAGAGGTAAGTGTGGAGTGGCTAACTAGGTTGTTTAATGTATATTTAGGACGACCAAAATTCCAAAAGAATGAAGGTGGAGTAAATGTTTACCTTGTACAAGAACAAGGGTGATATTTAGAATTGCAACAACTAAAGGGTATAAGCTACCAAGTCACACTACGAAAGTTTGAGAGAGGGTGGTTGAAATGAGGATGAGAAGGGGGTGTCTTTCTCGAATAATCAATTCGAATTCATGTCGGGTGATCAACTACATAAGTGATTCATCTTGTAGGAGATAATTGGAGCAATATAGGGACAATAAAAGAGACATATATGGTGTTCGTTGACCTAGAAAAGGCAAAGATAGAGTCCGTAAGGAGGTCCGTTGGAGATGTTTGGGGTCTAGAGATGTACTTGTGCCTTACGTTAGGGAAATTAATGAGATGTATGATGAAGCCAAGAGTCGGCTTGGTACAGTGGAGGTGGAGGTGACACAAAACACTTTTCAGTTATGACGGGGCTCCTGCTTTAGAGATCATCCCTTGGCCCGTTCCTATTTGCCATGTGAAGGATGAATTGACACGACATATTCAAAGAGAGATGTGGTGTATGTTGTTTGTGGATGATATGGTGTTGATTGATGAGACACGTGGTGGAGCTAATGATAGACTGGAAGTTTGGAGACATGCCTTAGAGTCTAATGGTTTTAGGAACATTGTTGTACGGGGAAGATTGCTAGCCAGTCAAGAACGCCTACTTTTAGAATGATTAGTGAGCATTCTAATTTCTAGGAGAGATATGACTAGTAATGAAGTTATATTGGGCAAGGTAGAGTGGCCTCCGTGGCAGACAAGATGAGGGAAGTGATGCTAAGATGGTTCGGGCATGTGAAGAGGTACGTGGATGCGCTAGTTAGGAGGTGTGAGAGGTTGGCTGTAGCAGGGGTTAGGAGAGGTAGATGCAAAAAGAATTGGGAGAGGTGATTAGACATGACTTGACACAACTTCAGCTTAGTGAGGACATGATCCTAGATATGAAGAAATGAAGGTCGAGAATGGTATGTTGTTGTAATAAAACTGTGTGTTTTTGGCTGTCAGTCCCTTCAGGGACATCCACTAATAGGACGATATAGAGGTATGTTTTGGCTGGCAACATCAAAGAAACTATTGAACAATGAATTTCTTCATTTCTAGTTGGGCCTGTCTGACACCTTTTACCTTTTTTCTCTTGCTTTTATTAAGGATGGCATATCAAGTGCAAGATTTACTTTTTGCATGAGGAAACGGAAGTGTTTTAAGTTTAGTTTACCCTTCCAACTACTAGCTGTGATATAGAGAGCTCCAAAATATGATTCCATCACTATTAGCATCTTGTACTCTGGAGGGGTCTAAATTTTGATTGCAAAGTTGTGTGGCTAAATGGTTAGGGTAATACATCTCCTAAACCTCTTTTCTTTCTATGGCTTTAAGTATCTGGTGCGCTGCTTTTTCTAACAAATATAGCAGTAGGTATTCTTGAATGTGTCTATCCATCCATCGCATAAAAGGTACTGCCTTTAACCATATACTATATAGGATTTGATCCTTTGATTATACATTGTTTTTTTTTGGAAAAAAATTGTATCTTCTCTTACCTATTAACTTATAACTTGCATCTTTTTCTTTAGTCACCAAGATTTTGTTCCGCCAGGCATTTACTCCTTTATTGACATCGAATAATATTTCCTTTCTTGGGATGCATAACACAAAGCTCCTGATGAACTCCTCTGTGTGGCCCACTTATCTCGCCATGCTTGACGTTATCCCTTTCCTCATGTTAACATCAGGTCCCAAAATAAACTGCTTCTTCTATATACTATTTCTAGCTTCTTTTTTCTGTTTTGACGAAGCTGGAGATGCAGTTGTATTGTATCGTTTCTGATAAATGTAGTTCAAAGATTCTTCCCTACCATCTAAGATTTACTTGCACAGCCTGCACAGAACAGGATATAGCTTAACATGATAAGAATGCACAATTGCATGTTCACTGAGATATACAATAGAGAAAAGGAAAGCTTTGAACTCTTCTATTCCTTAAGCTAGCAGGAACTGGAGTCATTCTATGTGTAGAGAAAGCATTAGCTCAGTCAGGGGTATCCAAGAAAGATGTGAACTACATTAATGCACATGCGACATCCACACCAGCAGGAGATCTTAAGGAGTATCAAGCTCTTCTTCATTGTTTTGGACAGAATCCAGAGGTTAGATTGAAGTTATCTCATTGACTAGTGCGTCCATGCCAGACCTGTCAGGTTTTCGGTTCAGGTTTTTAATCAGTCGCTGCTCTATGTTTTCAGTTGCGAGTTAACTCCACAAAATCTATGATTGGTCACCTGCTTGGAGCTGCTGGTGCTGTTGAAGCTGTGGCAACTATTCAGGTGATTTTATCTCATAATCTTTGCTGCTGCTGCATTCAGTTGCTTTCTAGTTTCTTGTGTAACACTTCATCCAACTATTTTCTTGCATAATTGTAGATTTCTTGGCTGCAAATTCTGATATTTCAGCTTGTGTACCCTGTTGGGTGATTTGGATATTATTTTGGTGTCAAACTGTTGAATAGACCAAATCATTCTGTTATTATGTAAGCATCTAATTGAAGTAGAGAAGGTCATCTTTTAGCAGTTCTTTCGAGGGGATTGGTGAAGCAACAAACTAATTTGGTTCCTAGCTTGCTTCTGTGCTCTATAACTTGGTTGTTTATGTCTTTTCTTGAGAGTGAAGTCGTGGCTGTTAAGAGAGCATAGCAGAAATTGTTTTACTGAGAAGCTGCAATTTTTTACAATTTTGTAACATGAATTGCTTTCCTTTTGAATTTGAGTTCAGTTATTGATGTACTAGACAATAAAATGAAAAAATATGCATGGTTGTAATATCAGGTGTGAGTGCCAAGTAGTAGAGATGACACGCTGTATGACCTAAGGAAGGGGAAGTAAAGGGACTGGCTGACTTGTTACAGAGAAGAAAATTAGTATAGGCCTAACCTGTTGGTCTTGAAGATGTTGAACTGTTGGTCAATGTAACCTCAAGTAGACACAAATGACTCATAGGAATAGAAACATCGACTGCCTTGGAGTCTGGAAAAACTAAACTTAAAGTGATGAACCTTTAAAATCCATCGGCTTTCAAGTTCAAGAATCTCTTTACGAAGGGTTATGATTTACTTCTGATCTGCCAATCTGATTTGTTGAGCATAAACTGGGCAAGAGTATCAACAACTTTTTGTAGTAGGACCTATGTAAAATGAAGTGCATGGCAAGGTATGTGCAATATCATGGTGAAAGCTGTATAATTTGTGTGATCTAAATCATACCTTTGCATATTGTTACAAGTATGCAACATGGAGTATAAAGAAGAGAAGAAAGCAAGAATTTGAGCTGAGCTGGCATTGATTAGTTAAAACTGTTAAAAATAAGTGGTAGTTTAAAATCTGTTTTTACTGTAGTTGTTACTGTAGCTGCGTCCCAAAGTTGTTAAGGCGGTTACAACTATCCAATTAAGAGTTTTAGCTACATAAACCATTGTACTGATTGTTACATCCATTGAATAACAACAAATCTCTTTCCTCTCTCTCAATTTCTTCCTATTCTTAGCTAAATTCTCGGATTTTCCCTGAATGGCACACAAGTTTTTTCGAAGATAATTCCTAAAACTGCTTCACAATTGGCCTTCGATTATCAATTGTGCATCAATGTCTCTAATGTTCTATTCAACACTACCTATCACATTACCTTGAAATGCACACCTTATGAGGTCCTATATGGTCAAAAACCTCCTATCCATCTTCCCTATTTGGTTGGTGAATGAAAGTCCGAAATGGTTGATACATCATTGATTGCTAGAGAAGCTGTCATCCAGCTCTTTAAGTTTCACATTCTCATAGCTCAGCAAAGGATGAAAGATTTGGCTGACAAACATAGATCTGACAAGACTTTTGAAGTAGGTGATTGGGTCTACTTGAAGTTGCAGCCTTAAAAACAAGTTTCAGTGTTAACAAGGCCTTTTAACAAGCTTGCCGCAAAGTATTATGGTCCTTACTTGATTTGAGGCTAGAGAGGGTGTTGTTGCTTACAAACTATTGCTGCCTAGTGAAGTGCTTATTCATCCTACATTCCATGTCTCTCAGCTCAAGAAATTCCATGAAGTTCCTGTGAACATTG
>NC_061117.1:78549223-78626285 GCF_002878395.1 Capsicum annuum | reverse complement strand
GTTTCGATCGAAATTCCCTCTTTTAATCCTTGAGGTCAAGGATCTGCTGAAGGAAGGGGTATTGTTACAAGTATGCAACATGGAGTATAAAGAAGAGAAGAAAGCAAGAATTTGAGCTGAGCTGACATTGATTAGTTAAAACTGTTAAACTGATAGTGATAGTTTAAAAAGCTGTTTTTATTGTAGCTGTTACTATAGCTGCGTCCCAAAGTTGGTTAAGACGGTTACAACTATCAAATTAAGAGTTTTAGCTATATAAACCATTGTACTGATTGTTACATCTATTGAATAACAACAAATCTCTTTCCTCTCTCTCAATTTCTTCCTATTCTTAGCTAAATTCTCGGATTTTCACTGATTGACACCAGTTTTTTTTTGAAGATAATTCCTAAAACTGCTTCACAATTGGCCTTCGATTATCAATTGTGCATCAATGTCTCTAATGTTCTATTCAACACTGCCTATCACACTACCTTAAAATGCTCACCTTATGAGGTCTTATATGGTCAAAAACCTCCTATCCATCTTCCCTATTTGGCTGGTGAATCAAAGGCTGAAATGGTTGATAGATCATTGAATGCCAGAGAAGCTGTCATCCAACTCTTAAAGTTTCACATTCTAAGAGCTCAGCAAAGAATGGAAGATTTGGCTGACAAACATAGATCTAACAGGACTTTTGAAGTAGGTAATTGGGTCTACTTGAAGTTGCAGCCTTACAGACAAGTTTCAGTGTCTACAAGGCCTTTTAACAAGCTTGACGCAAAGTATTATGGTCCTTACTTGATTGAGGTTAGAGTGGGTGTTGTTGCATACAAACTACTGCTGCCTAGTGAGGTGCTTATTCATCCTGCATTCCATGTCCCTCAGCTCAAGAAATGCCATGAAGTTCCTGTGAACATTGCTCACCCTCTTGTTATTGATTTATCCCGTCCCTACTGCTCCACCCCGGAGAGAATTGTAGACAAAAGACTGGTTAAAAAAGGTAACAAAGCAGTGGAACGATTGCTTATTAAGTGGAGCAACTTGGATGAAGATCAGGCTACGTGGGAATTTTCTTCTGAGTTTCGACCGAGATTTCCCTCTTTTAATCGTTGAGGTCAAGGATCTGCTGAAGGAAGGGGGTATTGTTACAAATATGCAACATGGAGTATAAAAAAGAAAAGAAAGCAAGAATTTGAGCTGAGCTGGCATTGATTAGTTA
Organism: Capsicum annuum; assembly: GCF_002878395.1. Taxonomy (NCBI): domain Eukaryota; kingdom Viridiplantae; phylum Streptophyta; class Magnoliopsida; order Solanales; family Solanaceae; genus Capsicum; species Capsicum annuum. The sequence continues at coordinate 78,625,084 of NC_061117.1, read as the reverse complement.
AAACTGTTAAAAATGATAGTGGTAGTTTAAAAATCTGTTTTTACTGTAGCTGTTACTGTATCTGCGTCCCAAAGTTAGTTAAGGCGGTTACAACTATCCAATTAAGAGTTTTAGCTATATAAACCATTGTATTGATCGTTACATCTATTGAATAACAACAAATCTCTTTCCTCTCTCTTAATTTCTTCCTATTCTTAGCTAAATTCTCGGATTTTCCCTGATTGGCACACTAGTTTTTTTGAAGATAATACCTAAAACTGCTTCACAATTGGCATTCGATTATCAATTGTGCATCAATGTCTCTAATGTTCTATTCAACACTACCTATCACACTACCTTGAAATGCACACCTTATGAGGTCCTATATGGTCAAAAACCTCCTATCCATCTTCCCTATTTGGCTGGTGAATCAAAGTCTGAAATGGTTGAAATGGTTGATAGATCATTGATTGCCAGAGAAGCTGTCATCCAACTCTTAAAGTTTCACATTCAGAGCTCAGCAAAGGATGAAAGATTTGGCTTACAAACATAGATCTGACAGGACTTTTGAAGTAGGTAATTGGGTCTACTTAAAGTTGCAGCCTTACAGACAAGTTTCAGTGTCTACAAGGCCTTTTAACAAGCTTGCCGCAAAGTATTATAGTCCTTACTTGATTGAGGCTTGAGTGGGTGTTGTTGCTTTCAAACTACTACTGCCTAATGAGGTGCTTATTCATCCTACATTCAATGTCTCTCAGCTCAAGAAATGCCATGAAGTTCCTGTGAATATTGCTCACCCTCTTGTTATTGATTTATCCAGTCTCTACTGCTCCACCTCGGAGAGAATTCTAGATAAAAGATTGGTTAAAAAAGGGAACAAAGGAGTGGAATGATTGCTTTTAAGTGGAGCAACTTGATGAAGATCAGGCTACGTGGGAATTTTCTTCTTTTCTTCTGAGTTTAGATCGAGATTTCCCTCTTTTAATCCTTGATGTCAAGGATTTGCTGAAGGAAGAGCTATTGTTACAAGTATGCAACATGGAGTATAAAGAAGAGAAGAAAGCAAGAATTAGAGCTGAGCTGGCATTGATTAGTTAAAACTGTTAAAATGATAGTGGTAGTTTAAAAATCTGTTTTTACTGTACCTGTTACTGTAGCTGCGTCCCAAAGTTAGTTAAGGCGGTTACAACTATCCAATTAAGAGTTTTAGCTATATAAACCATTGTACTGATGGTTACATCTATTGAATAACAACAAATCTCTTTCCTCTCTTAATTTCTTCCTATTCTTAGCTAAATTCTCGGATTTTCCCTGAATGGCACACAAGTTTTTTTGAAGATAATTCCTAAAACTGCTTCACAATTGGCATTCGATTATCAATTGTGCATCAATGTCTCTAATGTTCTATTTAACACTACCTATCACACTACCTTGAAATGCACACCTTATGAGGTCCTATATGGTCAAAAACCTCCTATCCATCTTCCCTATTTGGTTGGTGAATCAAAGTCTGAAATGGTGAATAGATCAGTGATTGCCAGAGAAGTTGTCATCCAACTCTTAAAGTTTCACATTCTCAGTGCTCAGCAAAGGATGAAAGATTTGGCTGACAAACATAGATCTGACAGGACTTTTGAAGTAGGTAATTGGATCTACTTGAAGTTGCAGCCTTACAGACAAGTTTCAGTGTCAACAAGGCCTTTTAACAAGCTTTCCGCAAAGTATTATGGTCCTTACTTGATTGAGGCTAGAGTGGGTGTTGTTGATCACAAACTACTGCTGCCTAGTGAGGTGCTTATTCATCCTACATTCCATGTCTCTCAGCTCAAGAAATGCCATGAAGTTCCCGTGAGCATTGCTCACCCTCTTGTTATTGATTTATCCCGTCCCTACTGCTCCACCCCGGAGAGAATTCTAGACAAAAGACTGGTTAAAAAAGGTAACAAAGCAGTGGAATGATTGCTTATTAAGTGGAGCAACTTGGATGAAGATCAGGCTACGTGGGAATTTTCTTCTGAGTTTCGATCGAGATTTCCCTCTTTTAATCCTTGAGGTCAACGATCTGCTGAAGGAAGGGGTATTGTTACAAGTATGCAACATGGAGTATAAAGAAGAGAAGAAAGCAATAATTTGAGCTGAGCTGGCGTTGATTAGTTAAAACCGTTAAAATGATAGCGGTAGTTTAAAAATCTGTTTTTACTGTAGTTGTTACTGTAGCTGCGTCCCAAAGTTAGTTAAGGCGGTTACAACTATCCAATTAAGAGTTTTAGCTATATAAACCGTTGTACTGATTGTTACATCCATTGAATAACATCAAATCTCTTTCCTCTCTCTCAATTTCTTCCTATTCTTAGCTAAATTCTCGGATTTTCCCTGATTTGAACACCAGTTTTTTTGAAGATAATTCCTAAAACTGCTTCACAATTGGCATTCGATTATCAATTGTGCATCAATGTCTCTAATGTTCTATTCAACACTACCTATCACACTACCTTGAAATGCACACCTTATGGTGTCCTATATGGTTAAAAACCTCCTATCCATCTTCCCTATTTGGCTGGTGAATCAAAGTCAGAAATGGTTGAAATGGTTGATAGATCATTGATTGCTAGAGAAGTTGTCATCCAGCTTTTAAAGTTTCATTTTCTCAGAGCTCAGCAAAGGATGAATGATTTGGCGGACAAACATAGATCTGACAGGACTTTTGAAGTCGGTGATTGGGTCTACTTGAAGTTGCAGCCTTACAGACAAGTTTCTGTGTCAACAAGGCCTTTTAACAATCTTGCCGCAAAGTATTATGGTCCTTACTTGATTGAGGTTAGAGTGGGTGTTGTTGCTCACAAACTACTGCTGCCTAGTGAGGTGCTTATTCATCCTACATTCCATGTCTCTCAGCAAGAAATGCCATGAAGTTCCTGTGAACATTGCTTACCCTCTTGTTATTGATTTATCCAGTCCTCCACCCCGGAGAGAATTCTAGACAAAAGACTGGTTAAAAAAGGTAACAAAGCAGTGGAACGATTGCTTATTAAGTGGAGCAACTTGGATGAAGATCAGGCTACGTGGGAATTCTCTTCTGAGTTTCGATCGAGATTTCCCTCTTTTAATCCTTGAGGTCAACGATCTGCTGAAAGAAGGGGTATTGTTACAAGTATGCAACATGGAGTATAAAGAAGAGAATAAAGCAAGAATTTGGGCTGAGCTGGCATTGATTAGTTAAAACTGTTAAAATGATAGTGGTAGTTTAAACATCTGTTTTTACTGTAGCTGTTACTGTAGCTGCGTCCCAAAGTTAGTTAAGGCGGTTACAACTATCCAATTAAGAGTTTTAGCTATATAAACCATTGTACTGATTGTTACATCCATTGAATAACAACAAATCTCTTTCCTCTCTCTCAATTTCTTCCTATTCTTAGCTAAATTCTCGGATTTTCACTGATTGACACCAGTTTTTTTTTTGAAGATAATTCCTAAAACTGCTTCACAATTGGCCTTCGATTATCAATTGTGCATCACATATGGGTACCTTTTTAGTACAAAGTTCATCCGGTTAGAAGGTTGACAGGTGCTGTATAAATGCATGGAATGAGTTATGCGAGAGTTAACTACCAAAATAACTAGTTTCTAGCCACGACATCTGGGTCTGCTTATTTAGTTTATCTCTAGAGAGCGACAATAGGATGTCCTTAATGTTAGTAGTGGTATATAGACCAACTTAATCAAGGTGAGAGTATAAGAATTATGAAATGAGTACTTGTTATGTATATTTTTGCCGGGAATATTGCGCTCTGATGAAGTTTATGACGCTTTTCATGTCGGACACATTTTATCCGATGTTAGGAAAAAGGCTAACTTGGTGGTTACGACGGCTAAAAATGCAACTTTCGAAAGCTTAGTGTTAGAGGGTAAAGTTGCTGATAAAAAGTTGTACAGGCTAGCCAAGGTTAGGAAGAGGAGGGCTCGAGACCTAGACCAAGTGAAGTGTATTAAGGATGCGGACGACAAAGTTTTGGTGGAGGAGGTTCTTATTAGGAGGAGATGACAATCTTACTTTCATAAGCTTTGGAACGAAAGAAGGTACACTAGCATTGTATTGGGGGATTTGGAACACTCTAAGAGACTTCGTGACTATGGCTATTGTAGGCGAGTTAAGATTGAGGAGGTTAAAGGTGCTATTCGAAGGATGCATAGGGGTAGAGCAACTTGGCCTGACGAGATTTCGGTGAATTTTTGAAAGTTCAAAGAGAGGCAGGGATGGAGTGGTTGATTAGGTTGTTTAACATCATTTTCAGGACGGCAAAGATGCCTGCAGCTTGGAGATGGAGTACGATGATTCCATTGTATAAGAACAAGGGTGACTTTCAGGATTGCAATAATTATAGGGGTATCAAGTTATTGAGCCACACTATGAAGGTATGGTAGAGGTGGTAGTGTTGCGTTTACGAAAGATTGTGACTATTTCTGAGAATCAGTTTTGATAGTTTTGATTTATGCCAGGTCGCTCGACTGCTGAGGCCATCCATCTCATAACGAGACTGGTGGAGCAGTATAGGGAGAGGAAGGACTTGCACATGGTGTTCATCTACTTGGAGAAGGCTTATGATAGAGTCCCCAGGGACGATTAAGGATATGTACGATGGATCCAAGAGTCGAGTTAGGACCGTGGGAGGGAATTTAGAGCACTTTCCGGTCTTGATGGGGTTACACCAAGGATCAACTCTTAGCACATTTTTATTTTCCTTGGTGATGGAAGTTTTGACGTTGCAAAATCAAGGTGAGGTGCCTTGGTGTTTGCTATTTGCAGATGATGTAAGTTGGAGGTTTGGAGGCAAACCCTAGAGTCTAAAAGATTTAGGTTGAGTAGGTCTAAGACGGAATTTTTGGAGTGTAAGTTCAGCGAGGCGTCGCATGAGGCTAATGTGGTTGTAAAGCTTGATACTCAGGCTATCTAGAAGAGAGTTTCAAATATCTTGAGTTTATGGTTCAGGGGAATGGAGAGATTGGCGAGGATGTCACTTACTAGATTGGGGTAGGGTGGGTGAAATGGCGGCTCACGTCTGGAATTTTGTGTGACAAGAAGGTGCCTCCTAAACTCAAAGGCAAGTTCTATTGAGTGGTGGTTAGACCGGTTATGTTGTATGGGGCGGAGTGTTGGCTAGTCATAAATTCTCACATCCAAAAGTGAAGGTGACAGAGATGAGAATGCTAAGGTGGATATGTGGGTTTATGAGGAAAGATATGATTAGAAATGAGGTTATTTGAGATAACGTGGAAGTGGCGTCAGTGGAATCCAAGATGCGGAAGTGAGGTTGAGATGGTTTGGACATGTGATGAGGAGGGGCAAGGATGCCAGGTGGGAGAAGTTCGCTAGGGATGGATTCGCGATTCAAGTAAGGTAGAGGTAGACCGAAGAAATATTGGAGGGAGGTGATTAGACATGGCATGGAGCAGCTTCAGCTTACCGAGGACATGATCCTAGATAGGAGGGATAGGAGGGTGTGGAGGAGGCGGATTAGGGTAGAAGGATAGTAGGAGGGGTGCGTCATTGTTATTAGGTAGGAGGACTTTGTTTTATTACCCGTGCTTGTAGCTATAGTATTAATGTTACTTCAGAGTTATTATTTGTCGTATTAGTTGGTGAATCTTGTTTATGTTATGGGTGTGGTTATTCCTATTGTTTCTTGTTCCTTTACTGTTTCCTTTCTAGACTGTTTTATCTTCAGCGGGCCTATAGGAAACAACCTCTCTATCTCACACTGAGGTAGTGGTATGGACTGCGTACACTTAGCCTCCCTAGACCCCACCTGGAGGGAAATATACTGTTGGGAATATGTTGGGAATATACAGGGTATGTTGTTGTTGTTACCCTCCATCAGAAGACATGTCGAAGTAAAACTTGAGTTACCTATGATTCCTTGCCTCGAAGTTTTTGCTACATTAATCTGAAATGTTGTCCATAGATGTTATAACTGATAATGCGATACAGGTATTTTGCAAGCAATTATGCAGGTGAACTTACGACAGTTTTTTATCTTGAAAATTACTCCATTATGTCTGGGTTTGGTCTTCTCTGATGTTTAGACTAGGGAAATATTTCCCAGCTACCTATTCGAACCACGAATGCGTCATGGAAGTATTAAACAGTAAGGACGCTTCTGAGGTTTGTGTGGTTGTGTGTAAACAGGTTAACCTATAGTAGATTTTTGGGTGTAATCTAAAAGTTGAGGTATTTAACTGTTATATCATCAAATAATAGGATAAAAGGATCTGGAGAAAACAAAAATATGTATACTTGGAGACAAGTTAGAGAAAAATTTCATATTCAATACAATGGCTTTTCAAATCTGTCCTTAACAACAAAAACGCGTGACCTTTGAAATCTCTGAATAATTCCAGGTGAGGTGGTTCTAAGGTTAGGATGTAAATGATATAGAGCTATACAAAATGTATCTAACCAATTTAGTTCTGTAAAAAAAAGCGTGGATACGTTCCCGAGTCCTGAAACTGTGTGCAATGATGGTGATGTTTCGTGTAAATGGTGCTTTTGTGCAAGTATCAAGGTGCTAAGGTGTGTGCTTTTGAAGACCATGACATTGAGGGGGCACTAACCAATAAATCTTTTGCGAGGTGATGTCTTTTTATGTTAACTAAAAATTAAGTCCTATCAATGGATAAATATGTTAGTGATCAGGAATTCAAAATTACAAATTATAGCACAAAGGCTAATCCGTAGATCTGACCAAGAATTCTAAAACTGTATTCTTTCATCCAACTCAGAAGCTTAATATGGATTTAGACTTGATTGTCGCGGTTTTCATTTCATATATTTCACTTAATTGCAATTCTTTTTGTTCATTTGGGTGAGAGCCTCAAAACAATGCACATGGGGAGCTTTCCATAGTGGCCAATTTATTTTATGTCAGAAATTGTTGCTTTTTGCCGATATTGTTGCTGCAGTGAGTTACGCCAGCTTGAAGTTAAGAACACGAAAGAACTGGGAGTAGAATAACTTTATAACCTTAAATTATTCGAATTGATGTTGACTGAAGAAACAAAAGAAACAAACTTTATCCGAATTCTTTTATTATATGTGGGTATAGTCTTTTATTTTGGCTACAGAAGTAGCTATAATGATTGCTTTCCAGAAGAGGATTGTAGGATTAGTGATTTCCTATTTTGAGATAATCCAAAGATCATTTTCTGCTGCTGCATACTTGCAGTTTGTTGGTCTGGGCGGTGTAATTGAAGTTAGATTGAGGTTCTGATCGGATCATCTCTATTCTTGAATCTGCCAGTCATTGTAATTTGCCTTGACAGTGGACAGGATGGTGAAGATTCTTGGACATTTACTTGAGCATATTGCAGATTCATGTTTTTGTTATAGTTTATTTGTGATAATGATAAATTAAACTGATGGGACATAGATGTTGCAGAATTTATTCTTAAGGTGATTGCTGATTACAGATTTCATCCTGTAAATCTTTCTTGACTACACTTTTAAAGGTTTCTCATTGCCTAACCCTTGCAAAAATTATCTTGCTGAAACTGCTGACTGACGATTAGAATTGGACTTCTCAGGCTATACGAACTGGTTGGGCTCATCCAAATATTAATCTTGAAACCCCAGATGAAGGCGTTGTAAGGATTTTTCTTCTGTGCATTGTCAACAATTTCTTGTTCATGTAAGCATGGTATATCATCATACACAGAATTTTACCATATTAAAACTGCTAAGAACGCTTGCTGTATTAAGAGCATGCAGTTGGTACACTTAATGGATTGACTAGCTAGTTAAGTTTAAATTTGCAGCTTCTCTGAATTTGTTTCGGTATCTCCAAAAGCTGGTCTAGAGTGAAGTCCTTTATGAAAATGGAAAAACTCACGAGTCACGACTCATAAGTCTATTAGTTTGATTCACATTGTCTGCACTAGTGGAGCTTTTCTCTCATATTGCAACCAAGACAGATTTCTTTCATGACATGAATAAGCATTTGATATATCTCCCATGTTTCACTATTTCAGCTTTTCACTCTTTGTTGGCCTTGTAATATCCGCATCTGATGATATGTAATATCAATGAAACAGGATACGAATATACTTGTTGGTCCCAAAAAGGAACGGCTGGATATTAAGGTGGCATTGTCTAATTCATTTGGATTTGGTGGCCACAACTCATCAATCTTATTTGCTCCTTACAAGTAGATCTCTTGGACAATATTGATGCATCTGACAGATACAAGGTATGTAGGTGCATGCTTGTTTGTATTGAGTGTGCGAAAATTTTAGAAAGCCATGTATTTTGAAGGGTGCACTTTAGCAAGTCTAATTAGTTGTTTGGTAGGGAACAAAATGGGAGAAGGAGGATCACTTTTTTAATATGTAACAGCCTTGTTATGATGTTTTCTTCTAGATAGAGGGAAGTGAAACTTCACTCCCCTGCTTCCTACTAAACCTTACATGCGGCAGTGATCAAAGTAAATTTGAGAATCTTGAGTCTGGAAAAAAGATTATTCTGCGATTTTATTATTACCTGTTGTTTCCTTTGCTTCGGTTATCGTAGTATTATTTGTTGTTGCTACTGCTCATATCTTCATTACTTTCAACATGGTTTATTCATTACTGCATTTCCTTTTCAAACCTGCTTTGATATGTTTAACTTGAGCCTGGGGAAGGCCCACTACAAGGGTGTATTGTACGTAAGGGTGTCAAATGGGCGGGTTGGGTTGAGATTGAAGATATTAAATGGGTTGAACTGGGTTTCGGGTTGGGTCATGACCCACCCAAATTCACTTTGGGTTGAACTGGATAAAAATTGGGTTGGGTCTTGACCCGCCAAATTTAACCCGCTTAATTTAAAAAATATTAATATAATAATATTTACCCCTTGTAAAGAAATTAAATTTGAATGAGTTTGAAAAGTTGGGTGGATGGATAGGGAGTGGGGTAAGAATATTTTTTTTAAATTTATTTTTTTTTAAAATAAAAATATATTTTGTAGGGAGGTGTGTGGGGTAAGGGGTCGGGGGTAGGAGGGGTGGGTTTTAGGATGGGGGTTGAGGTTAATTTTTTTTTTTTTAAAGATTTTTTTTTTTTAAAAAATAAATATTTTTTTCTTAAAAAAAAAATTGGGAGCGGACTGGTGTGGGGGTAGGGGTTAGGAAAATGATGGGGATTGAGGTAAAAGTTTTTTTTTTTTTTTAAAAATAAATTTAAGTTTTTTTTAAAAATATATATATATATATATATTTTAAAAATATACGTTTTTTTTGGAGTGGGTGGAGGATATGTTGTATAGGGGAGGAGGGTGTGGGGGATAGGGAGAGATAAAGGTTGGGGTAAGATTAATTCTTTTGTTAAAAAAAAAATTACTCCCTCCGTTTAAAAAAGAATGACTACTTTCCTTTTTAGTCCGTTTAAAAAAGAATGATTCCTTTCCTTTTTTGGCAATACTTTAATTTCAACTTTCCACATGGCATGTTTAGGACCACAAGATCAAAGGGCATTTTGGTACAGTTGACACAACTTTAATTTAAGGCCACAAGATTCAAATGTCTTCTTTATTTTCTTAAACTTTGTGCCAAGTCAAAGTAGGTCATTCTTTTTGAAACGGAAGGAGTATTTATTTACTTTTAAAAAGTTAAAGATTTTTAATTTTTTTAGGGTGGGGGTTCGGGTAGGAAGGGGGGAATGGGGATGAGGTGGGGTGGGGACAAGATAGAAAATTTATAAAGAGTTTTTAAGAAATAAAAATAATTTATTTAAGGGAGGCGAGGTGGGGGTGGGGTAAGTTGGCTTGTGGTTGGGTTAGGGTAAGGTGGGGGTGAGGTGAGGTGGATGATTTTGAGAGTGGAAGGACATATTGTCGCCTTTTTCCCAACTTTCATTAAGAAAATAATTTTTCTATTAAACGGGTTGAAGTAGAGATTGATTGGGTTCATTTGAACCCAATTTGAAAATGGGTTGGGATTTAACGGGTTGAGATTTACCCAATAGCTAATTATCTTGCCTATTAAGTTTTGGGCGGGTCAACTCAATTTGGGTTCATTTTGACACCCCTAATTGTAGAGAACCTTACCTTGCATTTCTGCCAGTGGCTTTTTCCAAGGCTTGAACTCGTGACCTCCTGGTCACATGGCAACAACTTTACCAGTTACTCCAAGCCTCCCCTTCCGAAAAAAAAATTATTCTGCGGTTTTATTATTACATGCTGTTTCCTTTGCTTTGGTTATTGTAGTGTTATTTATTGTTGCCACTATTCTCCATTATTTCATCATGGTTTCTTCATTACTAATTATTCTGTGGTGTTATTAGTATCTGTTGTTTCCTTTGCTTCGGTTATTGTAGTTTTATTTATTGTTGCCACTAGTCTTTTCTCCATTATTTTCATCATGGTTTCTTCATTACAATAGTTCCTTTTCAAACTTGCTTCGATATGTTTTACTTGAGCCGAGGGTCTATAAGAAACAAGCTCTCTACCTTCACAAGGTAGGGGTAAGGTCTGAATACACAACATCCTCCCGTGACCCCACTTGTGGGATTACACTCCACTGCATATGTTGTTGTTGAGTATGAAAAGAGAGTGGCAATTTACCCAGAACTATACTTCGTAGGCTATGCCATGACGAGTTTACTAGAACAAGTAGGATTCAAGATTTTGGGTACAGTACACCAATTTGGTACAAAGAAAAGTGCTAGCCATGACTAACAATTATTATTAAACTATCTGGTGACTTACCTTTCTCAAAATAATTATTAAACTGTCTGGTTGAAGAGATTTTCTTTTTACGATAAAAAAGAATTACATGAGCGTGCAATACCCTGAGTCAATAGCTTTTTTATTTCAAAATATTCCTAGCACTTTGTAGTATTGATTCACGTATGCTATAGTTTCCCCTTTAAATTCATTGAACTTAAATTGTATACGTTTCATTTGTCTTAGGAATATTTGAAAGGATTCGTGATCCGTGAGTTACATGAAGGACACTCGTGGAAGAGGACCAAGTCTCGAAGAATTTATCTTTTGGAAGGTAGTCTAATGATGGTGGTACTTCCCTCTTATATTCAGATTTGTTTTAGATGATTGTTGGAGAGAGAAGATCCTGGCGTGAAGAATAGGGGGAAGGAGTAATTTTTCTCCATAAGTTGTGACAATCTCCTTCTCTTATAGCTAAACTAAACTAAATCGTTTCTTATATATCCAATCCTTACACATACCAGCAAATGGTTGCCTGACCTTTAGGTGGTTGCATACGGCCGTTAATGCTTAGTGTACTAGTTTCTTTGTATACCATATATTTTGCAACACCATTAAATTTGACTTCTTGATATTTGAGTGAACAAACTTGCTTACAGGGAAATTGGTACAATTAAGTTTGGTATGAGGTGAAAGGACCTGTCTGGATTAAACTCGTTTGCTGTATTACCAGTTAAATACGCTTCTAAATGAACTCGGTAAAAACCGTAATGGAAAGAAAACTATTTGAATGAAGGAGCTAAGCTCCATTGCGTGATGTTTGAGCTAGACTCGGTGTTCGAGTGTCATCGGTCTCAGATTCAAAATTAAGTTTCATATCTGAATGCTTGAGAGATAAACTTAATAAAATATAGGAATTCGAAGTTGGTTTTAATTTCTGAACTAGTTAAGGAGGTAAAAGAGCAATAACGTTTAAATGTAAATCAGATAGAAGAGGTATTGTTACAACCTAATTTCTTAGTTCATGATGGCGCTACTATAATCGACCAGTAGGCAAAGTTAAATTTGTAGAAAAGAATTGCAGAATAGATGATGTAATGAAGTAATTACATAATATAATTACAAAACATGGTGGTCTCAATACAAGAGCTACTAACAATGCCAGTGTACAAAGTGAAGTTCAACTGAATAGACTGATATAACTTATCTTTGAATACAACATAGAGGCCAGTTTAATACATTAGAGAGATAGTTAATACTGCGAGCATCAAGAGCTCACTTTAAGCCTTCGAACCATGGCTGCTCCGCATGATACACACACATCCTCGGTGATAACCCATATTAAAATCTGCAGAAGTGCAGTATGAGTACCAAAACAATGGGTACCAAAACAATGGGTACTCAGTACGCATCATCGGCCGACTGAGCTAAGTCATGATATAATGATGATATAATGCAAGATAATCATAATTAAGTCAAGGTACAAAATCAAACCCGAATCATATCCATCATCACTGTATATAATATGTAATCAAAACAGAATAACAGTATAATGTAAGGCATCCACACATGCTAATATCACTGTACATAACAAGTAATAAATATTGAAATAATGATATAACATAAGGCACCAACGTATGCCCATATCGCTATACATAAAAAATTGGACAGTTCAGAATAACATAAAGCATCAACACAAGCAATCACAAGTACAAAGTTGGCTCCCATACGCCAATTGGTTCATAAAGTAAAGAACTCATCACAGTATCTCATACCATTGTTAGAGTACACCCAAGAGAAATGTAAAGGAATCAAATCAACAATATATCCAAACTCCATCGTTATTCAACTGTCAATCCACGCTTACCATCAATCGATCAATTTATCGACATTCTATAATTATCACCAATATTCATAATTAAACAACGTGTGAAAATATATGCATAACCATAACAATATCATCATTTAGACAACTATATCCTCGATACGCACTAATAACAATTTATTAGCTAGCCAATACTTATTTACCTATCCAATTACTCACTAGTCATCTTATACCTTCTAATTGTTATTTACACTATTCACCACATAATCACTATTCATGGGTCAGCAACTAGTCATTCTTCACCAACTAATCAATAACTGACACATAGCCATAATTTATTACTAAGGTCAACAACTAGTCATTCTTCACCAACTAATCAATAACTAGCACATAGCCAAAATTCATTACTAAGCCATGTTTATCAACTAATCGATACTTGTTTCTAGCCATCACAAACTCACTAATCACCATTGATCCAATAACCACTAATCACCAATTATTCACTATTCAATTTATTGACTAAACACCATTTAGTAACTAGCATCACTAATCCACAAATTCTAGTTTGGCAACCATTCATCATTATCAACTAAATCATTACTATCAACTAAACATCATTATTATAAGTCTTCATTTATGCTAAATTTCATTATAGCTTAATCATCATAATTACTAGTCATCAATACCACTAGTTTTCATTATTGCTAAGGTTCAACTCTATCCATAAGTTATTATTAACCTCTTAAATAATATTCACCACTAATCATCTTTTCAATCTCAAATCAACAACTATAACACTTTATACCTTGATCACTAGAAAACTAGGCCAACATCTCTAGTATCAACATTATATCCAACTACACATGAGCATAAATAACATATAGTTGCCATATATAGGGCTAGCCTGACTTAAACCGGTAGATATACCCATAGACACATCAATAATCATCCTTCGACCTTGCTGGGTATCATCATATCATCATAGTATCCTCCACCCTTGCTGGGTATCATCAAATCATCATAATATCCTTTGGCCGTACCGGATATCATCACATGACATAATATCCTCTGGCCTTGGTGGGTGTCATCATATCATCATAATATTCCCCGACCTTTTCAGGTATCATCATATTATCATAATATCATCCGGCCTTGTCGGGTATCGTCATAATATCTTTTGGCTTTGTCGGGCATCATCATATCATCATAATATCTTTCAGCTATGCATATCATCATAGTATCATTCGGCCTTACCGGGAATCATCATAATATCCACATTAATATCAATAATAAAGAATAAGCCTCATGAGGACTAAAGTAAATGACAAGCCCCATGAGGGCTAAAGTAAAGAACAAGCCCCATGAGGGCTAAAGTAAATAAACATAAAAAGAGAACCAAGAAGAGCATACCTCCATATTTTCTAGTTCATCATCAATGTCACATTATCAATAAGTGTATATAAATGTAACATGAATGATATAAGTGATAAGTCAATAATCTAGTCCACTAGACCATGAGCATAACCATAAGAATTATCATGAGCAATGGCCTGCAAGTAACCTATTTATTGGCCCACCATTAGCGTAAAAATTTTATCACTAACTTGAACAAAATCAAATCCATGACATAATCTATAGCTTATTCAAATCATAATCGATATCGTACTTTATGGCTTAAGCCATGCTATAGTTAAGGGCCCATTCAATAAGGTATTTATTGGCCCAATCAATAGCAAAGCAATGGTCAAATCAATAGCCCGAGAAATAGCCATATCCGTGGCTTAATGAATAGCATGGACATGGGCTTGTTTAATAGCATAAACAATAACTCATTATGGCATCATCAATAAATTTACTACCAAGGTTCCTCAATATTGCTTCAAGGGAAATTTTTAAGGTATTTTAGAAGCACCTATGGGTCACACGAGGACTATCTCAATCTTGAATTAAGGTAGGTCAAGACCCACTTCTAAATCCCCCAATATACCTTCTAAGTTCATTTCTACCCTAGACTAGGCTAAGGTATCTAATCCAACCCTTAAATATATAACAAGCCACTATTTAGTCCAAGGATGGGATCCTACTCAAATATTATCACTAAGTCTATTGGAACTAAAGCAACTTCATTAGAGTAATCATCTGATGCCAAATTTGCGTTAAGCAAAAGTGACAAGGTCACTCCCATCTAACTAGAGTAGTTCTAAGCATTCCTATGTTAAGCACGAGACATTAAATCTAATCTATTAAGGTTTGAGAAAAAAAGCTAGGCATTTCAATATATAGTTCCAAATGACCTAAAAGATCCAACTAACTGAAACACCTAGGCTTAGAACCATGAAAAAATTTCTTTATTTGATGTCACTAGGCTAGGTACGACTAAGGGCATGAGTTGTACCCCTTGGATATGAGTCGTATCCTCCTTCCCTACCCCTCTCGTACCCTAGGTAGTGTAGTGAGGGTTAATCACTGTCCTAGGTATGATTTAGCCACCCTCCAATCGTACCTAAGTGTACGAGACGTACATAACGTAACGTATAGAGTGTGTCTTGATAAAAAAATAGACTATTTTTGGTACGAGTGAAGTGTACGAGTTAGGGCATAAGTCGTACCCTTTGGATAAGACTCAATGGTGGGTAGTCATACCCTAATTAGTATGTATGACTTAGGAGAAGCCTAGGGTACGAGTTAGGGTACCACTCGTACTCTAGGGTGCGTGCAACACCCCATATTTTTTCTAGCTTAAAATTGTTCCAAGAATGTCAAGAGTGTGCTTAAAAAATAAATAACCTTTATTTCATATGGAATTTTCCAGATTTAGACCTTTCATTATGTGGGAAATTGAATAAGCTTTCCATCGATATCAAATTCGCCCAAATTCGACACTCGGAGAAACAGTTAGAGCATTTTTAGTAATGTAATGTCCCACCTGGGCACTCACCGCATCGCGGTGGATGCCAAAATGACAATCGTCACATTCTAGTGGACCTCCGTGATATTAGTGCATCGCGGAGAGGTTCAAATTCCCAATTGTTAATTTCCAATCGTGCAACGCGATAACACCACGTCGCGTCAGAGTGCAAATTCACACTCGTTCTTTTCCAGTAGCTTAACGCAATTTCACCGCATCGCGGTGAAGGTGTAATTACCGTACTCATGATTCATTATTCGAATTATTATGTCATGAATTTAATCCTAAGAATGTGAAGTTCTTATTAGGTGAATAATGTTTATAGAAGTCACTTAGATCCAAGTGGAGCTAAGAACATTAGATTCATTCAAAGTTTGGTATCCAATTCTACAAGGGTTAACTTTAAAAGTGTATAACTTTTGATGTATGTAGAATCTTCCATCCCAAAACCTACTAAATTGTAGATAATTGAATTAGTTTTCCAACGATATCAATTTTGCCTAAAAACCAATACCCGAGCAAAAAGTTATAGCCATTTTAGTGTGAGGCAGTAAGCTGGCGCGATGGTATCGCGTCGCGACAAAGGGCAAAATAGGGATGCGAGTTGCGAATTTCTGCTTTAAATTAATGAGGGATAATGGGGTCTTTTTTCCCCTTAACCCAGTTCGTAATATAGCAATGTATAGCCGCCATTGGGGCATTATTTTACCCCCATTATCCTACTTTACTCCCAAGAGCAGACCTTAATCAATTCTCTTCAAGATTCATCCATTCTGTCACCTTTTATTCAAGAAAACAACTAAGAATTAAGCTTTCTATTCCAAGAAGTTCAAGAAAATCATTCAATAACATTTCCAAGGACATCAATTTGAGTTATCTTCTTCAAGAAACAATATTCCAGAACACAAAAAGGAATTCAAGCAAAACTTACTCATTAATTCTCTCTCTCTCAATAGAAAACCCTAAAACTCAAGCTTATTCTCCAAGAAATCCAATTTTTCTTCATCAATTCTCCAAGATAGTGAATTTTCAATTCAAGAACTCCAAGAACTCATATTCAAAAGCATCATAGGAATCCAAGATTCAAGCTTTCTAATTTAAGATCATCAATTAAGGTATGTGGGGTTTGAGCAAGGACAATCCTTTCGTCCTTGTGCCCAGAACTTATTTTAAATTACAAGTTATTGAATTTTTATGTGATTTTCCATGAAATTAAAGTTAGGGTTTATACCCAAATTTTTATTGTTTGAAGATTTTGAGATTTCAAGTGATTGAATGTTGAATTACATGACTATTTTTTATATATTTATGCATGTAATATGATTTTTCAGATTTTTGAATTGAGTTTTTAGTATGATATTATGTTTCTTGATTTTATTATCTTGATATTGTTGATGATTTTCAAGAAGCATATTAAGTATGATGTTTTGCTATGACTTTACATGAGTTTGAAGCATGGGGTCATTAGGCCCTAATTAAAGATTGTTATTTTAAGATTATTGTGCTATAAGCACCGTAAGATAAGATCATTCTCAGATATTTGATAAAGATTTAACCTTCTAGTCCTAAGCTGAGATAAAGCATCCACTTTATTCATATGACTTGAGATTTAAAGAAAAGAAAAGAGCATAATTGATTTTCTTGTAACCTTTGTGCTAAGTTTTGAAGTGGATTTTTAAGATCCTGAGCATAAGAGTGGGAGTAGTATTTAGCATCGAGTTGGGTATTATTCTAAGGTCTCATGCCCCAGAACTACGTGCCACAGTAGATTTATGATTGCCCACAGTGGGCTAGGATAATGATCACTTAAGTTAAGGTTCTATTCCGATGGCAAGGGTAGAACAACTTTCCTCAACGTGGGCAAGATGTAGGACTCCGTGTCAGCTCACATGGTTTATGTCGGTTAGAAGAACTCCCAAAAGATGTCCCCTACTCTTAAAATAGCTTATTGATTTAAAGCATTAAGATAAAGTATTTTTTCTTACAAAAAGCTTTTTAAAGTATTTTTCCCAACTAGCAAAGAAAAGCATTTTTTTTTAGAAAACTAGGTGTAAAGGATAACAAATTTACTTTAGATTATGCTTTACAGAAAGGTTTTAGTTACAAGATCTTAGCTTACAGATTTAAGAGTGAGTCCTTTCTACACTTAGACAATATGATTTAAAGAGAGAATTTAAGTACAACTTTTAGAACTAAATGTTATGACTCACTAGAATTATAAAGTATGATTTGTTTCTTATTATTTCAAATTTCATTATTTCAGATACTCCAGCTTATGTGAGTCATTTACATTTAGCATGCATGATTTTTATAAAGTGTGATGATATTGTTTTACTTATGCATTTCACCCCCATATACCCAGTACATCCTCAAAGTACTGATCCATATATATATATATATATATATATATATATATGTCTATGTGCTACATTGTCTCATAATATAGGTACAAGTTTAGTATGCACATTCAGATTCAGAAAGTTGCAGATTCCAGCTAGTGAGATGATGAGTCCTCCTAATTTGGGGACTTCAGTTAGATTTATTTATGTTCTTTACTTTCTTACTCATATGTATTGATTAGTGGTAGTTGGGGTTGCTCCCTAGCTACCTATAGTCAGTATAGTAGAGGCTTCACAGATGTCAGTCAGAGTCAATCATGTAACTTCAGTCCCTCTTTTCAGATTTTATCAGATTGTAAAGTTATATTAGTATTGTATTTCTTTCAGATTCCATCATTTTATGCTTCTGCACAGTAAAATAAGTCATTTATTATATGTTTAATCAGTTGCTGATTAGTATGCCAATTCATGGGTTGGCTTGGGATCACTTGCGGTCCTAAGTGAGTCGTACCCAAGGACAGGCTTAGTTTCCAGATTTTAGTTGAGGACCTTATGGTTATTTCCTGCACCTAAATCCCTAAGTCCCCTCACAATATAAGTGTTTGTATCGTTCTAAACATATATTTTGATAGATCAAACATCCAAAATACTCTCTCTAACTCATTTGGGAAGAATTGGAGGCTAGGGTTTCAAGGGTGTGCATCTAGGAGCAAGGTGAAGTCAAGATTCTTGGTGAATCAAGTTGTCTAGGTCATGTAACTCTCTCCTTTGCTAAATAACTCAAAAACCATGTATTTCACACCATGATTAGTTAGTGTTCATGGTGATTTTGAAATCAAATAAAAGGGATTTTTATTGTCAATGATGAATAATGTTTGTTCTTGCTTGAGCTTGTGATTATACATGTTATTAGTGATGGATTGCATGTGTGGGTACTTTTTGTATGTGGTCTAACATATGGGTCTTGAATAACCCTAAAAATGATGAATTTCACCATGAATTTGATCTTGATAAAGGTATGCACATAAGATGTTTGTGAAAATGTCTAAATAAATTGTCTAGTCACATGTTAATGGTGTGTTGAACTAGGGCATTGTCCTAGTGAATATGAATGAGATAAGATATTATTGTAATGAATGTGAGTACTTAGTAAATGATTGGTAAAGGCCTTGTTGACCATGTATTGAGTCATGATGAATGTGAATGCTTGGTAAATGGCTGGTAAAAATCTTGTTAATCATGTAATAGATTAATTTATGACTTTGTATGGTATGATGGACTAATAAGTATGAATGGTTGATAAATGGTATTTTAACGATGTTTTAGCCATGTAATTAGTTTAATTATGACCATGTTGGTTTGATGGCTAAGAAAGGGGTTTAATCTCCTAAACATGAACTTGAATTGTGTGTAGAACTAAAGTGTGGTATAGAAATACTAATGAAGAATAATTTGTTTGGTAAGGGTCTTGGTGACCACCGAATGAATTGAATGATGATTTGAGTTAAGACATTGACCTAATAAAGTGTTCAATCGATAAATGTTCCCATGAAAACCTTATGGCCCCATGTGGTTGTGTTTTGGATAAATGGTTCAAGTCCTTAAGTGTTGAAATGAATTGTATGGATGTTAAGGCATGAACTAAAGGGGTTAAGAGCTCAAATGTTGACTAACAATGGAAATGGAATCTAACAATGGAAATAGAATGACTTATGGTTAAAGTCTCTCGCCCAATAAAATGGCTTGTGGTTCGAGTCCCTCGCCCAATGAAAGGACTAGTGGTGTGAGTCCCTAGAGCAATGAAATAACTTGTGGTTTGAGTCCCTCACCCAATGAAATGACTAGTGGTTTGAGTCCCTAGTCTAATGAAATGGCTTGTCGTTTGAGTCCCTTGCCCAATGAAATGACTTGTGGTTTGGGTCCCTAGTCCAATGAAATAGCTTGTGGTTTGAGTCCCTTGCGTAATAAGTTGGTTGAATTGGCTAAATTAGTTGAGTTGGTTTGAGGTTTGGATCCCCTTGACTAGTGTAACGAAGAAGTTTAAGGTTCTAAAATTTGAAGAAGTTTAAGGTTCTAAAATTTATAAGGTGAAAAGTTGAAAGTTCTTTACTCCTTATCTCATAAATAAATGATCTAAGAATGATTTCTATGACTCTTTCCATGACTTGACATGCTATATAAATATATGTATATGTATCTTAGTATATGCTTATACTAATGTAAATATGATTGCATATGATGTTTTGACTTGGATTGAACTAATACGCTATTTTTCCCTTATCCTCTAGATACATACTAGCGCTCCAACCGCTGACCATCTCCGGGCACTATGTCCCTACGCAACATAGGGGCTGGAGCTTCTACTTCCTCTGCTATGCAGTGATCAGGTGTTCAAGTGGTTCAGGCGTTGACGTTAAAGTGGTGAGTTTCCATTCTTCGGAGGGCTTACATTTCATAGTCTTTTACTTTAAGTCATACACTTGTATAGACTTTGAATTTGGCTATTGCCGGGGGCATGTCCGGTATTGTTGACATTGGTTTGGTAGAAGCTTTGTGGATGACTGTGGACTTGGGTATATTTGATAGATTTTTGTCATTAATGAATTGTTAGACATCGTCTAAGTATTGACTATAAGCTTTATTTTTTGCTACTTTGATATTTGGTCAGAGTTCATCCGACACTTACGAGTTGAATAGATGGTTAGGTTGGGTTGATGGGGCGATCCACGGTCCAAGTTGGACTTGAGATTCCCATACAACATGGCCCAGTTTCGGGGCGTGTCACTAACCACAAGTCATGAAAAATCATCAACCATCAACTAAAACCCCTTCCAATCTAACAAGATATTAAAAGTATACTATGAAAAAACTCATTCTAACAAGGGATAAACCTAACCACCTCAAATCTGAAGAATGCTTATCCATTTGCTACACCTTTGTTTCCTCTTCTAAGAAGTCTCTTCAAGATGCCAAGCTAAAAAACATAATTTATTCATCAATAAAAGTGCAACGATACCCATATTGCACCATTGTGCTTTGGGTCTAAAAACAATACCAAAAATCCCAAGTAGGTCTCACTTACGAAAAACATGTTTCCGAGGTCAACCCAAAGTTCATACACCATCAAGGAATCATAACCCTTAAGAAATAGGTGAAAACTAAGCTTATTTGGGGCCAAAATCAAGCCCTTATGCTATTTGGGGTTTTGGTCAAATAATCAAGAAATTCAAGCTTCAAATTGAAGGATTCTTACCTTAAATCCAATGTCAATCACGAAAATATTTGTTAATCAAAGCTTCCAAGTCACCCACAAGATTCAATTTTGAGTTAACACACTTATTTTTAGGTTTCTAGGTCTCAAAGATGAAGGATAAATGCCCCAAACGCGTCTTGGGGTCCATATATAGCCCCTATAGGTAAGGAGATATAGCTGTCGCGATCCTAGGGGTTGCTATCGCGCTAGGGAGATCGCCATAAGCCTCATCGATCGCCATGCACCAATACTAGCAAAGTCAGAACTTATTTTTGACCCTTGAAACTCATTCAGACTTTAATTTTCACAAATGAACTATGTACATCACTAAATTCAACATTTTGAATGCATTGGTGAAGTCGTATTTTCCATGGGAGGTCATTTAGACCAAATGTGAGCTCCACACCCATGCTTATCATTTTTTCCACTTGTCGATCAATAGGTCGAAATGAGTTTGGGTGCAATGGAATCCAAAATAAAGATTTACCTAGTCTAAAATTGATATTTAGATATGCTGGCCCAGTCAAAATTTGCATTCGAGATCGTTTACTAAAGTTTTTGCCTAGTGGCCATTTGAAACTAGTGAAGACTTCGAAACAGGGAATTGATTTTAAAAATCAAATAAACTGTTTGGTAACCAAATTGTCAGTCCCAACAAGTCATAAATGACTTGGGAAGCTATAGAAAATCCCTAATGATAGATATAAGCAAAAATATAAAAAATAACCGAAAGGGTCATTACAGGTATTTACAAAATCTCTCTCTCTCTCTCTCTCTCTCTCTCTCCTCATAGAGAAAACATAAAGAAAAATTGCAGCATTAATCTTATAAGTTATGACCTTAACCGTTAAAAGATAAAAAGTAAAAACATACTAAGTCGATGCACAATCATTTGAGCCTTATCGACATTTATTTTCATAAGCCGATCACCATTCAGTAGCTTTAATCTTATCTTTAAGTTAAACAACAGAATGAATTTAATAAGCACTGAAAACATTATAGGAATAAGTTAAAAGATATGTCATTTCTACCGTCTTATAATGTCTTTTATTTATAGGACTATGATATGACATATCAATAAAAAGGTCATGACTATAACTATTAATAACTTTAAGAGTTATGATAGTAAAAAGAATGGAAATACTAAAAATATAGACCATTAAATTTTACATTACAGAATATGAAAGTTGTAAATTGACATATTTAATATTTTATGATTAAAAAAATAGAGAAATAGGAGAAATTATCAAAAATAAATAGAATTTTTAACCAAAGATTATAATAAAGATGAAAAATTAAAAAGACTTGTAACATTTTTGTGTGGATTTTTTTAGTGTCATTTAAAGCTTACAATGAAGGGTTTGTAATCGCAAATTCAAGAAAGTAAATTATAGCAAGACATTTTTAAGGAAGTAAATTAAATAGCCAAGGAGAGGAGAGGAAAGATAAATATATCCAATAAAGTTATAAGTTTAACTATTTTGAATCAAAAAAAATTATACACTTGTGGAGATAATTTTTTTTTTTTATGTAAAATACAAAATTAAAATAGAATATATGAAAAAAATAAAATATTAATTACTTTTGATAATAGGTGAAATAATGCAAGTGTCATAGAGGCTTTCTTTTAAGTCTGCTTCTCCATACATGTCTTGATACTCAAAGTACCTATATATCTGTAACACCCCGATTCACTGAACCGGAATGCTATATGGTGCTCATGACCCCGAGGGACCACAAGCTAACCCATGACTGATATCTGTACCTGTATACTGTAAATCAAGATATAATAATGTGGAATACATAGAACTGTATGGCCATAAGGTTCAACTGAATAAAATCATGTGGGTGAAAATACCCAAAACAACTCAATCGGAAAGCTAAGTCTGAACATAAATCTGAAAGCCTTTAAACTATCTGAATAAGGAGTTGAAGGAACATGTCTCCAACTAACTCCGTAAAACTGATCTGAAGAAATAAATAAACGTATCAAATTATATTGTCCTCGAATCAATGAGGACTCACTATGTCTCTGCGACTGGAATGCTACCGCTACTGCTGGGCTGGAGCTCGTGTCTCGAAACCTATGGTGTAACATGAAAAGAAAGCACCATAGCGCAAATGCATCAGTACAACTGGAGTACTGAGTATACGAGGAAGGTAGGCTGAACATAAAGGGTTTCATGCATGAACAACACTGATTGACTAATATGAACGTGGGAGTGCAAACATACATATATAGAAACTGGGACCGTGAATACGTGATAGCATGACCTGTAAGTTAATATATGGTTTACTGATAACTGTCATGACTGATACTAAAACTGATAACATGGACGACTGTATCTGACAGCCCTGTATATACTAAAATCTGAAGAATGCCCTGAGTTCTTTTATTGAGACTGATACTGAAACTGTGAGAAGTAGTGTTTAACCGACATGCCCCATGTATACCGTTATAGCTAAGCTGGGGTACAATCTCTACCCCGACTGGAGGGGTGTCAATACCGTGCCACGGGTAAGGATAACCTATGAGTGACCCTTATCTGACGGGTAATCAATGAGAACGGTGGGAACCCTAAACTAACAGGTTAAGCCACCTCATCAACCCTAATCTGATGGGTTAAGATGTCTCAACCTATGCTGGCTACGTAGTTCTAGAACACAAGGATGACTACTAAGAATCACAACCTGAACTGGCGGGTGAGTTCCCATCCTTGGGTTCACTCGGTGCTAACCTCTACTCCCATCTGGAGGGACTGGACATAAATAACTGACTGTGCATGACTTAATCTTACTGAATTCCGTTGACTGGTGGAATGTTACTGATATCTAACAACTGACTAAGATCATGAGGTTTTCCTGAGTCACATGACTGATTGAAGTCTATGGAATCATAACTTAAGCTCGGATATCGTGAAACATGACATGGATCTAGGCACACAGCTATAATTTTTGGGTACAAGTACCCCCAGGACTCGATAGAAGGAAACTGACACACATGACATGACTTGATCACAAGATTTGAGTCCACAATTCACAATATCATAAGTAAGGCTTTCATAATAAGAATGATTCTCAACAAACTATCACATGATCGGTAATGCACACAACATGTATATACTTGCATGGCTTCAATAACATGGTCATTCCATTTCGCAACAATATCATGAACATCTCATACAACTTCTTCAATTTAAGACAATAGCACGGGGATCACGTTGAACATAAACTTGGAACATGGAATAGTCATTTAGGACATTATGTCATAAAAGCATGATTTCTATTCCCTTAGGTATTTTCACAAACACCTTACATGCACATCTTAGGCATAGGTGGATTCATCAAGATTACAAATATTCAACCACCAATTTCACATATTTATACGTTAAATACCACTATATCCTCACAATAAACATACAAAGATCCCATCTTAGGCATCATCAAACTCCAACCACATGAACATTAACCACCACCAACATAAACATCATAATACAAAATTTAGAAGATGGTTCTTGAGCTTCATGGATGAAAGGAGTCCATGAATCAACTCACGCATACCTTATAAGGAAGATTCTTGATGATTGACGGAGGAATTTCCTTGAAATCGGATCTTCAAGCTTAGTTATGCAACCCTAGTTGTTTTTCTCTTTTAGTGCTCTTGGATGATGATCTTTGAGATGATAATAGGGTTGTAATATGTTTAGAAGCTATATATTTCGTAGGGTTAAGTTTAGGGACGTGTAAGGAGTGTTAAAAGACTTAATTACCCTTAAAATAACTCAAAACGGAGTATTTTTGGCACCTGGAACTGACTTAGGCGGCGCCCAAGTGATTGCCTAAGCTAGGTTGGGCGGCGCCTAACCAATCGCCTATCCTTACTGTCTCTCACAAAAATGAACATAACTTTTTGCTTGGGTATTGGATTAAGGTAAAATTGGTATCGTTGAAAATCTAATTCGATTCTCTACAATTTGGTGGGTCTAAATCAGATAAAATACCATATTAACATTGATTTATACTCGTTCAAAGATGACCCTTGCAAAATCGAGCACTAAAATTTGATGGATTCAAAAACTCTTAGCTTGTATTACCTTAAGTGACTCATATGAACATGCTTAATGCATCATGAGCTATCCTATCACTAGGATATTCATTGTAAGTCATGTACTCAAGTATGAATCACAGGATAGGAGATTTCATATGTAGGAATACTTATTCACTTCCTAGCTTAGAAACATGCGGGCTATTACAATATCTCACTATGTTAATTAACAAAATAGTCATAACTTCTCATCAAAAATTAAAGTTTGTTGTTTGTACCTGTCGTGCTTATGGGGGATAGTTGGGTTCTTGTTTGTTGTTATGGATCTTTCACATTTATTGCGGCCTTGCTAGGTTATTGTTGATTATTTTTGCATATATTATTACTGTATAACTGGCGTCATGATAGCTACAAATGTTTTGATTGTTATCTAGGTATGCCTTATGAACTCCCATTGTAGTATTTCCATACTTAGTATTAGATTATTCTGCTTTTTCTCCTAGTTTGGATAGATAATTTATGTATACTACTATTATCATTCTTATCTAATTTGACCCTTCTTATGTTAGACTGTTAAACTAGCTTCTGTAGGTTAGTACCTTCTTTCATGTTACTTATATTATAAATCATATCATTTCATGTTATTTATACTTTGCATTTATCTGTCGAGCTTAATTGCCTATGATGTCTACCCAGTGCCACATGTGTTGGTACTTATACTAAATTTCTGCATCTTTTTCTTGATACAGATCCTAATATGATTTTTCACCATTAACGTATACCTCGTACGGAGCCGTCTCGGATCAGAGAGTTGGATAAGCTCCTAACGTCCGAAGTTGTTTCTTCTCCCTTTATTTGCGTGGACTTATCTTTATTTTATATATTTGGAGATGGCTATGTGTCCACTGTATCTATTTTGTACTCCTGTGGTGTTTAATAGCCCATGTATTGGCTGATACCAAGTCGTAGAGTTTGTATTACATATTTTGTTCCTTTACTCTTTATATGTATAGTTTATGGGCCCTATTTTTGTGTTTACATCTATATTTGGCCCATCTATCTTATTATTTATTCTTTCATTCTATTGGCCCTTTACTTTCTATTTCGAGTTATGAAGTACGACTTACCTACTGGTGGATTTTAGTAGATGTCATTATGACCTAAAATTTCGCATTATGAAATACTTTTAACAAGTTATTGCATATGCTATATCAAGTCTACTAGATCAAAATTTCAAAACTAGCATTATCACCCTCTTAGTATCATTCTTTCCACCATGTTAATTAACTAAAGTTCAAGCTTAGTGTTTGGTACTGTACATGAGTAGTATCTACCATACTACATAAAGTTATAACTACTAACATCCTGTTTGGATGGTGGTTTGCCATGGTATGGTATGGTCTGGTTACCATGGGAACCATGTTTGTTTCCATGGTTTTCTAAAAATGGTGGTATGGTATGTTACTATTCCATGGTTTGATAACCATGGAATGAGGCAATTTCTTGAACCACCAATTTGGTGGTGTGGCATGGTTCTTTTTTTTTTTTTTTCCAACTTTGCCCTTATATAATTTTTTTAAAACCCATTATACCTTTTTACTCTTCTTAACCTTATATACTCTCTTCTTCAACTTAACTCTCTTCTTCACTATAGCATCCATCTCCGGCACCACCCTAGAATTTAACATAGTAGTATCCTCAGAAGAAATAAGAGACGTTGCTACCCCATTAACACCTTTTAGGGTTTTTCTATTTTTGGGGTTAGAATTTTTGAGTAGAATAGATATATGTATAGGTATTTTTTGAGGCTGACCATGACGGGGATAGTGGGAAGTGGAAGAAGGAGGTGGGTCAATGAGCTCAATGTAGTTGATAGAGAAAACGACGTCATCAATACCCTCATTGAAAATTTATAACAAGTAGGGTTATTTTAGTAAAATTACCCGTTAACATACAATACCATACCATCAATCCAAATAAAAAAACTATTATTAAACCACAGTGAACGATACCATCCATCTAAACATAGTACAAACTATACCATACCATACCATACCATACCATACTATACCATACCATACCATACCATACCATACTGTACCATACATTATGAAACCATGGCAAACCACCATCCAAACAGGCTGTAAAGAAAATCAAGAAACAGTATTCCATTAATAATCTATGATAAACTAGTTCATCTTAATCATACGATCCATCTAATTACAACCTCAAAGCATATTCACTTTTAACAAATTCCTTATTCCTTATTCATTCATTTAATTTTTTTTCTAAGTTAAGTTCATAACCCTACAAGCTGTATGGGGCCCTCTCTTCAAAATTATAAACTATAGCCTAAATTTATTAATTCCTAACTACTTTATCCTCTTGTTCACATTCTATATTTGATCTTCGATAACACAATGACTTACCATCATAACATTCTACCCTAGTTTGGGTATTCTCAAAGTGATCTTAATCAATAACCCTTTCGCTACTTATTGCCATAAAATTTACAAAAGTATCATTATATATTAGTCAACACCTTAAAATACATTGACATCCCATAATTATTCAACAAGTACATGACTCTAGCTATATATTTCAATTAATCACTATCTTCATATTTTTCGACTACTACATTTTTGACTTTATATCTTGGTCTAAAATTATTCTACTATTTATGGCTTACAAGACCCCAAATCACCCTATATCTTGAGAGGTAATATTAACAAAGCCTTGAGATAGATACTCTTCCTCGTTAAAGGGTGTTATTCACATAAAATTTTTGATAAGGACTTCGATGCTGTAATACCACATAAGATCTTAGGCTCGATTCATCTCTTAGTTGTATCCTTAAGGGGTCCAAGGCTTGGATTTTTCACTAAGTGCTAAGGACTTAGTCATTTTCAAGACTCCTAAACTTCGATGATTTTTATTTTGGTCTTCCTGACCTTGAGACATTGATTTTTGAGTTGAAATATTTTTGTGGTTGATAAAGGTATCTTTCAAAGAAGTTTTGAGTTTTTCGAATGGACGTAGGGGTGTGTTTGGAAAATGAAACTAGTAGAACCACTGGGATAGGCTTGCTGTGCCCGATCTAGTCTGTCGAGATAGAGCCCGTGGCACCCCGTCTAGTCCATCGGATTGGAGTCTACAGGTATGAAGCCTGCGACGTGCCCATACTTTTTGTCCAACCCCTTATCCTTTAAGCTAAGGGGAATTTGGTTTATTTTCCCTCATCCTATTTCGTCCATAACACGAATTAGGGCTTCTAAAAGGGTATTATTTGCCTCTTTCATTCATATTGGTCTCAAGAAAACCGTCCTTCTTCCCCAAGAACAAATTCAAGCTTCATTCTCAAGAAATCAATAGGTCAAGCTTCCCATCCAAGAAATCTTTAAGAATTTAGTTGTTAAGGTATGTGGGATGTTCATCCATGGGTCCCTTTCACCCATGGAGCCCAAAACCCTCTTTTATACAAGTTATGGTTACAAGTGCTTTCAAGTGGAATGAGTCATATCATGTTTTGAGTGTTACAATTCCCACGTCATGTTTAATTAATTTCAGAATAAATCCCCAAATTATGAATTTAGCCATGTAATCATGTTGTTTCCTCATGTTTAAGACATTCCCATGTTCAAATTTATGATTCTCACATGTTTGATAAAATGTCTATATTTTGAGTCTTTGAACCCTGATTTCATACTACAGTTTTAAGCCTTAATATTGTCTTTCACGATCATTCAGTGCTGGTGGGTTATGAATACCTAATACCTCATATTTTATATGATTTTAGATCTTTCAAGTAATGACTTTGGTTAAACCATGTATATTACTATTTACTCAGTTGTTATGATCATGATGAGCAATGTCAGTTGCTATTTCCAGTGAATTCAGTTCAGTCTAGTACTAGTGTCAGTTTATTTGGGAGTAGTATTTAGCATCGAGCGAATGTTGGAATGGCAGCTTCCCCATTAATTTAGGCAGAGTTGTTTATAGCAGTCCCTGTATTCCAGAACTACGTAGCCACCGTAGGATATGAGGGGTCACCCATCAGTTTTGGCTTGACTTCCTCTCAGGGGTCACCCATCAGTTTAGGATTGACACCCTGGTCCTTCAGGATATCAGATTAGTAGATCCACACAGCCAGTGTTAATACCTGTGGCACGATACTGACACCTTTTCAACTGGGGTTACAGGTTGGAACTCGATTAGCTTAAATTAGGCTATATTGGTTATATAATACTCCTCATAGTCTCAGTGCAATAATCAGTGCATTTTAGTTTTTGGTTTACTTGACCAAGTGTACAGATTTTTAGTTATTCAGTTATATAGCTTTCAGTCTTTTAGACTACAGATTATTTCAGAAATATGTTTATGCTTGGTCTTGCATTTTCAGATATTACATGTTTATACATTTATGCTCAGTTACCTCATGCATTTTATCCAGTCCTCATCTCATATACCAGTACATTCAAAGTACTGATCGAATACTTTTCTTTATGCTATGTTCTCTTATAACATAGGTTTGGACGCACAGTTTCTCAATCGCTCTTAGATAGCTCAACGTTACTCAACAGTAGTAGTGATGAGTCCTCATCCATCAAGGACATAATTTGTTTATTTCAATTACTTTAGTGCTTTCTTATGTTTAGTTAGTTGGAGTTAGTTGGGGGTCTATCCATTCAAATCCTTATTATGTTTAGAGGCTTTCAGACAATCAATTAGACAGTCAGTTAATTAATTCAATGTTATCAGTTATTTTCTAATAGACAATTGGTTTCTAGTATTCTATCAGATATTTTAGACATATTTTGATACATATTTCAGTATCCAGTTTTACAGTATCTTATCAGCTTACCTTCCACACCTGTGTTGTATTACTATTTTATGTAGTGCTCACAATAGGTACCAGCTCATGGGTTAGCTTGTGGTCACTTGTGGCTGAAAGCACCATTTTCGCGACTAGGGGTAGCCTCGGGTCATGAAAAATCTTTGTGTTAGAGCCTAAGGTTTTAAAGTGTCCTAAGAAATTTGAAAGCCACATTGAGTAGAGTCTTGTGCATGGGTGTGAATCACGCCACACTTATGGGCAAGAGGCTATGAAACATTTTTAGAAAAGTGTCCCTACTTTCAGTGTTTATGTCGTGCGAAAGAGCATGATCTCTTTTTAAAATCTCTTTCTAACTCATCCTTCATTCTGTTTACAGACAATGCCTCTTAGAATAAAAAATGAATGAAGAAATGGGGATCAGCTCGCACCACTGCCTGTTTAGGAAGATCCTCTGAATAAACATGTTTCGCACGGTGAGTTTAGGGCTACCTTTACGGCCTTATCCCATTAGGTAGTTTCCCAGAATAACCAACAGGCTATTGCCCCTACCAATCTAATGGCAAATGCAACTGTAGGTAGGATTCGGGATTTTACTTGGATGAATTACCCTTTGTTTTTAGGATCCAAGTCTAAGGAGGATCTAGAGGAGTTTTTGGATACAGTACAAAAGGTTACTGACATTATTGGAGTCATTTTAAGTGAAAGTACAGAGTTGGTTGCATATCATTTGCGGGATGTAGCTCACACTTATTTTAGTAGTGGAAGAAGGACTGAGGTATGGAGGCAGGGCCTATTGAGTGGGAGGAGTTTGCCATAGATTTCTTAGACAGGTTCTTTCCCTTAGAGTTGAGGGAGGATAAGGTAAAGGAGTTCATCAATTTGAAGCAAGGTAGTATGAGTGTGAAGGAGTACTCACTTAAGTTCACTCAGTTGGCGAGGTATACTCCTTCCATGGTGGCAGATAATAGGTCTAGAATGAGTTGTTTGTATCTGGTGTGGATGATAGTGTTGTCAAGAAGTGTAGGGCCACCATGTTGATTAAGTATATGGAACTATGTAAACTCATGGTTCATGCTCTGTAGATATAGGAGAAGAATCTTAAGAAAAAAGAGAGAGAGAGAATAAAAGGGCCAGAACAAATAGTTTTAACTTTTCTCAGCCAAGGCTAGAATGTGGTAATAGTTCTTAGTTCCATCAGAATTTTTTAGCCTCAGCTCCATCTTCATCTAGTGCGCCAGTGCCTAAGTTCGAGCAAAATAGTCGAGATAGAGTGCCAGGCTCTAAGTCCCAGGGTAGTGTGAACAGTGGTCATACTAATCTATTCTGTAAGAAATATGGTAAGAATCATCAGGGTGAGTGTAAGGCTGGTAGTGACGTGTGTTTTGGTTCTGGAAAGCCAAGACACAGGGTTTGAGAGTGTATGGTGGTCGCTAAGAGGGGCAGAAATGATCGCCAACATGGCCAGTCTAATTTCTCATTAGCTCCAGCGGGTCGCCCGACTCCCCATATCCAGTGCCACCAATGGGTAGCGCCAGAATAGGTTGTATGCACTCCAGGCTTGGCATGATAAATAAAGTTCTCCTGATATGGTTATGGGTACGTTATAGGTTTTCCATCTTCTTATTTATGCATTGTTAGATCCTGGAGCTTCACTTTCCTTTGTGACTCCTTATATAGCTGTAGATTTTGTATTGATCCCAAAATATTAGCAGAGCCTTTCTCAGTGTCGAACCCAGTGGGTAAATCTGTTATATCTAAACGGGTATATAGAAATTGCCTGGTCATAGTATCTCAGAAAATCACCTTAGTTGATCTTGTGAAGTTAGAGATGACTGATTTCAATGTCATTCTCAGCATGGGATTGGCTCTACTCGTTCTATGCCTTAGTTGATTGCAGAAATAGAGTCGTTCAGTTTAAGTTTCCCAATTAACCATTTATTGAATGGAGGGATAGTTCTTAAGTGCTTAAGGGTCAGATTGTTTCTTATCTTAAAGCAAGAAAGATAATATCTAAAGGATATTATTTACCATCTTGTTCAAGTTAAAGACTCTAGCTCTGCGACTCCAAGTCTTGAGTCAGTTTCTGTAGTAAGGGGATTTCTAGATATTTTCCCTAAAGATTTTCTCAGAGTTCCTTTCAAAAGAGAAATTGACTTCAGAATAGATCTCTTTCCACATACCCAGCCTATCTTTATTCCACCTTACAAAATAGCTCCAACTGAGCTTAAGGAGTTGAAAGAACCACTAAAAGATCTCTTAGATAAGGGTTTTATTAGGAATAGTATTTCTCCATGGTCCGCTCCAGTCTTGTTCGTGTGTAAAAAAGATGGTTCTCTTAGAATGTGCATCGATTACCAATAGTTGAACAAAGTCACAATCAAGAATAAGTATCCACTCCCCAGAATTGATGACTTGTTCGACCAACTTTAGGGTGCCAGTTATTTCTCTAAGATAGACCTCAAATCTTGCTATCATCAGCTTAGAGTCAGAGAATGTGATATTTCAAAGACAACTTTCAGAACTCAGAATGGTCACTTTGAATTCCTAGTTATGTATTTTGGACTAACGAATGCCCCTACAGCTTTTATGGAATTGATGAATAGGGTGTTCAAATAGTACTTAGACATGTTCCTTATAGTCTTCATTGATGATATCCTTGTCTATTCCCGCAGTGAGATAATCATACAGACCATCTGAGAATTGTTTTATAGATCCTTAGAGCTTATCAGTTGCTCGCAAAATTTAGTAAGTGCAAATTTTGGCTAATATCAGTGGCTTTTCTTGGCTATATTTTTTTCAGTGATGGCATTAAAGTTGACCCTCAAAAGATCAAAGCGGTGAGAAACTATCCTAGAACCATTTCTCCATCAGAGGGTTTGGCAAGCTACTATAGATGGTTTGTTGAAGGGTTTTCTTCTATTACATCCCTCATGTCTCAATTGACTCAGCAGAAAGTCAAATTCTCGAGAGAAGAGTTTTAAGGAGTTGAAGACTCGACTTACTTTCGCTCTAGTCTTGACTTTTCCAGATGGTTCAGATTGGTTTGTATTTTACTGTGATACTTTCAGAGTTGGTCTTGGTTGTGTTTTGATGCGGAGATGCAAGTTCATAGCCTATGCCTCTAGACAACTTAAACTCCATAAAAAGAATTATCCTACCCATGATCTTGAGCTGGAAGCTATTGTATTTGCCTTAAAAAATTTGGAGACATTATCTTTATAAGGTTTATATTGATGTGTTCACTGATCATAAGAGTTTACGGTACGTGTTCTCGTAGAAAGATCTGAATCTTCGTTAGAGAAGGTGGCTTGAGTTGTTAAAAAATTATGATATGAGTGTGTTATATCATCCAGGTAAGGCCAATGTAGTGGCAGATGCCCTTAGTAGATTTTCTATGGGTAGTGTTTCTTATGTTAAGGAAGATAAGAAGAAGTTAGTCAGTGAGGTTTATCAACTTGCTAGATTAGGTGTTCGATTGGTTGATTCAGCTGAGGGTAGTATATGGGTTCAGAATAGTTCAAAATCTTCATTGGTGGCTGAAGTGAAATAAAAGAAGGATATAGATCCTAGTTTGGTTATGTTGAAGGAGGCTGTTAGAGATTAGAAAGTGAAGGTTTTCTCCCAAGGGGGAGATAGTGTGCTTCGTTGTCAGGGTATATTATGTGTTTTGTGTATTGATGGCTTGAGATAGCGAATACTTGTAGAAGCACATGGTGTGGGATACTTTATCCATCTAGGAGCCACTAATATGTATCGTGATTTATGGGAAATCTATTGGTGGAGTGGTGTGAAAAAGGATATTGCAGGGTTCGTGGCTAAGTATCCAAATGGTCAATAGGTTAAAGTTGAGCACCAAAAGCTTAGTGTTGCATTGCAGGAGTTTATCATCCCCATTTGAAAGTGGGAAGTGATGAACATAGATTTTGTGATAGGGTTGCCTCATATGCATCATTGGCATGATTCGATATGGGTCATTATCGATATAATGACTAAATCAACTCATTTTCCTAGTTCATACATCGTACTCAGTTGAGGATTATGTCGAGCTTTATATTAGGGAGTTAGTTAAGTTGCATGGGATTTCATTATCTATCACATAAGATAGAGGTACACAGTTTACCTCTTACTTTTGGAAGGCTTTTTAGAAGGGTCTTGGTACCCAAGTTCATATCAGTATAACTTTTCATTCTTAGACAGATGATCAAGTAGGGAGGTCTATTCATACCTTAGAGGACATGTTGAGGACATGCACTATTGACCTTAAAGGTAGCTGGGATGACCACTTACCTTTGATTGAGTTTGCCTATAACAATAGTTATCACTCCGGTATTCAGATGGCTCTATTTGAGGCTCTTTATAGAAGAAGATATAGATCTCTTATTGGCTGGTTTGAGACAGGTGAAACTATTTTGATAGGGCCATATTTAGTGTTTGATGCTATGGAGAAAATTTAATTCATATGGGAGAGTCTGAAGACAACCTAAAGCCGTTAGAAATCTTATGAAGATGTGAGGAGAAAAGATCTTGAGTTTGAGGTTGGTGATTTGGACTATTTGAAGATTTTGCCTATGAAGGGACTGAAGGGATTTGGCAAGAAGGGGAAACTCAATCCCCACTATGTTGTCCCATATAGAATCTTGAGTCATTTGGGAAAGTAACTTATGAGCTAGAATTGCCTGCAGATTTGGCATCGGTACATTTCGTATTTCATGTCTATTTATTAAAATAAATGTATTGGTAATTCAGCTGTAGTTGTTCCCTTAGAAGATATGGATGCTAAGGATAGCATTTCCTACTAAGAAGTCCTGTTGATATCCTTGATTGTCAGATTCATAGGCTAAGGAATAAAGAAGTTCCCTTGGTTAAAGTTATTTGCCGAAATCAGTCTGTTGAAGAAGCTACTTGGGAATCAGAAGCAGATATGCGAACCAAGTACCCTCATCTTTTCTCCGCAAACCTAGATTCAACTTAAGGTAATGATCTTCCTTATATTGACTTTTTTCATTCTCAGTTTTACCTATGTAACCAATCTCATATCATTGCATGCATTTACGAAATTAGTTCAGTTCACGTATCATGTTTTAGACTCAGTTATGTAATCATTTTTCAAGTTATGCATGTTCAGTATATGATCTTAGTTTCCTCATTAGTCTCAGTCTAACCGGTATTATTCTAGGATGAATGTTCCCAAGTCAGAGATATTGTAATACCCCCTAAGATCTTAGGCATGATTCAACTCTTAGTTATATGCTTAAGGGGTCCAAGGCTTGGGTTTTTCACTAAGTTCTAAAGACTTAGTCATTTTCAAGATCCCTAAACTTTGATGATTTTTATTTTGGTATTCCCAACCTCGAGCTATTAATTTTTGATTTGAAACCTGTTTGGGGTTGATAAAGGTAGGCTGAGGAAGACTTATAGGCTGAGGAAGATGTAGAAGAACAAGAGTTAAAAGATAACCCTACCCCTACTATTTCAGTTACTGAATTATCAGATCAAGATGAATTTGAAAATTTACCTATGTTTACTAGGGTCATAAAGAGCGAACGTCCAAAGAGACCATTAGTTTGAAAATTTATGATCCAAAATAAGAACAAAAATACCGTTACTTGCAATAAATGTTAGAACATCATTAACATTTGATCGAGAGAGGGAATGTTGGGATGGGATAGATAACTAGGCATTTGAGACGTTGTGTTGAAGAATTTGCTCACCTAGAAGCAGTTGCTAAGGCTAAAGAAGGTACACCTTTGCCTAGAGCATCTGTAGGAGTATGAGGTTTTACTTCTAATACGATTCAAAATATTTTTGATTTTAATAACTATAATGTTCCTCCAGGTTATTTTCTACATTTTTGTGCCTTTTCAATGTTTAGAGCTTTTTTATAGCCGTCCCAAGTCATTTATGACTTTTTGGGACTAATAGTTCTGTCATTAGATAATTTATTTTATTTTTAGAGCCAATTCTCTATCCTGCACATTTTCTCAAGATTTCAATAGCGTTAAGGTAGGCTAGACTTACTTTTTTTATAGACTGAGATTTATAATGGTACTAGTGTAGTATTATGCTATCTATGGGTGGGTATTTACGATTCGGTTGATAGTTTAGTATTTTATTGGTTAAATTAGCTAGTTTGGTAGCCTTTGGATAGGATTTGGCACTGTATTTTACTCTTAATAGTTATAATAATACCTTAGGACTAGACTTGGTTTATGTGGTACCTTGGGATGGAATCGTAAGGCCTTAGCTGCTTACCTTAATTTGCATTTTTAGGACTAGTTGCAAGCCCGTCCTGCCCACCTTTTTGGTCAAATGCCTAGATTTGCCCCTTATAGATCTAAGAGGCCTTTATTCATCATTTCAGACTAAACCTTAAACATTAGAGTAAATTGGGTCATATCTTGGATTCCAATTAGCTTTATTATTTAGATTAGAATTCTATTGACTTTTAAGCATCACATCACACCTCAAACCTATTGGGGCAGACGGGCACCCATACTCGTAAGGGCTCGAGAGCACCAACCTATGACCTTATATGCCTCGTGCATATAAATATGATAACTAAAGTTTCTACCAAATATGATATAATGAATCAATGAGAATTACCATAGAGGAAAGCTCAAAACTATATATACAAGACTTGACCATTGGGGCCACGATATCTAATAGGCAAGACACTACCATGCTTAACTTTACATTGGTCTACAAAACCGCTAAAGATACATAGATTTATTTAAGGCCGGGATAAACCCCCATCTTACTCTTAACTACTTTACAATACAAAAATATATGTAACAAACTCAAAAAACCCCGAATTAATCTGGATCTCACCAATAACTGCTGGATATCCTGTCTTCTACTAAAAAGGTGTATTAGCTGAACACCTATGCCTGCAACATAAGATGCACGTCACCCATAAGGGACGCCAGTACAAAATATGTATTGAATATGTAAGGCTTAAAGTAATTACACATGATGCAAGATGAAATACCTAGGCTTTGAACCCTTAGAAAATTTTCCCAAGTTTTGAGTTTCTGGGTAGGGTACGGTTTAAGCATAGCACTCGTATGCGAGGGTATGGCTAGTGCCTATTTTCTCGTATCATCATTAGTCTAGGGTGATGGAATTTTATCCAATGTATAATTTAGCATCATATCAATTGTATGATGGTGTATGAGTCTTAAGATACTAAGTCGTATGATGGTTGAAGTCTTGGCCAAAGCATTCTGACTGGGTACAGGTTGTAGGGTACCACTTGTACCTTAAGGTACGAGTTATACATTTGGAATCATATGTTGGTCAGTTTAGGGATCTATGGTGAGGTCTAGGGTATGAGTTAGGGTACACTCGTACCCTAGGGTATGAGTCAAAGGGGTGAATCGTACCCTCTCGGGTGTAATTTTTAGCTTTTAAGCTGAGGAAATTTTAGACATTTCCCACCCCTGAACCCTTATAACCCATGACTTATAACCTCATTTGGACCTTCACTTCTCACTTACATAATATTAAAATATTCCAAAACACTCTGCAAAACTTCTCTATCAATATTGAAGCTAGGGTTTCAAGAGATGTCCTTCTAGAGGCTTGAAGACCAAGAATCTCTCCATGAATCATCTTGTATAAGGCATGTAACTCTTCCCTCATTGTTAGTTCAAAAATATCATATGTTTGAACATTGATTTCGATTCTTAAATGGTGCTTTTGAAATCTAATATTAAGGGTTTTGATGTATATTGTTGAGTATTGTTTACTCTTGATTTAAATAATATTTTCATATGTCTTTGGTGATGGTTTTCATATGTGGGTTCTTTTTGATTGCGGTTTAATACATGGGTCATGGGTAACTCTAATCTTAGTGGTTTTTACCTTGGTTTTGGTCTTGTTAAAGGTGTGCCCACAAGGTGTTGGTGAAAATGTCTAAAGAAAATCACTGGTCACAGGTTAATGGTGTTTTGAACTAAGGCAATGGCTTAATGAGTACGAATGGTTTTCAAATGGTTTTATAAAGGCATTATTGGCCATGAAATAGTTTAAACGGAAACCTTGGTAGTTTAATTGATTAAAATAGGTTCGAGTCCCTAAACTTTAGGGCAAATAAGTGTCCTTGTTAGATGATGCTAGAGCCCTAAAAATCATATAAATGGTTGATTGATAAAGGTAATGGAATATGTATACTTGCAATTAGTGTTGGTATGACGATACTAATGAAGTGCCTTTGGTAAGAAATTAAGTAAATGGCTAGTTTTGTGTGATGGTTTTAATTTAGGCTTTAAAGTGGGATGTTTAGCCAAGTTGTGGAAGGCGGATCTTCTGGGGGGACCAAAGCTGAAAAATCATGATTTTTCGGTGTGAGGTTGTTCATGGTGACCGTGTGCATGAGGTCACACTTATACTCTTAGAGATGTGCTATTTATCTTATACTCTCTTTGTATCATGTGGAAAACATGCCCCGAGGCTCTTTTAGTAGGTGGCGCTGACCCCATATAGACCCTGGGTTAATTTTGAATGGTAAGGCTACATATCACAGGTTAATAATTTCAAACTTTATGCTAATCTTATTTCTTATCATGGTATGGCATGTATATATATTATATTTCATGGGTCATATACATTGATTGAGTTGTCTTAAACTGTTGGCATTATTTTATCCTTATCCTTGAGTTACATGCTAGCATTCAAACTGCTAACCGTCTCCAAACACTGTGTCTCCACAAGACACAGGGGCCAGAGATTCTTCTTCTCTTCCTGCGTAGTAATTAGGCATTCGTGTGGTTTGTGATACAATTCAAAGGGGCATCATAGCTTTCAAAGACATTATTGGAATGCCAACACATAAATTCTCAAGATTAGGGCTTGAATTTGATGCCTAACCGAGACAACAAGTGTTGAAGCATGCAGAAGAACGTTATTACACTCCTTAGACGCCCCTCATTATGGGCCTTTTTGTCATTTCTTTGGAGCAAAGAGGCGCCTATGGAATGTATCCCCTTATTAAGGGCTTTTTGGTTATTTTATAATGTAATAAGTTTAGCCTAACACTATAAGTAGCTTCTATTAGGTTTGTTGTATTTAACTTTGAAACTATTTTGAGAAATACTCTTTGAGAGTGTATTTGTAAGTGTGGATTCAATCGTGGAAAGTGTGGATTCATTTGTGGCAAACATGGAATCGTTTGTATTGGTTACTCATTTAGAAATAGGGGTTTCTTGGGGATTTTGGTTCCCTTGAGGTCTTCGTAAGAACTTGGTGTTGTTTATACGAGTTTATAGAGGTCTTAGTGTTTGATACACACTTTAGTTCTTGTTTCTTGTATATCTGTATGTCAAGTTTTCTATCTTACTTAATCGTATTTGCTTGTGTTTCATTTCCTTAGTTTAGTTATCATCTTGTTATTGTGTGTTTGTGGCTGGTTTTGTATCATTTGGTATCAAGAGCAAAGTTTAATTTTGTTCCCACAAAATCAATCTTGGGATTGTTACTTAGAAAATCTCATAAAAATAATTGTTCTTGTTTTGTACCTTGGCTGAAAATAGTTATTCTTGTTTGTGTATCTTGGCCAAAACTTGGAACCTAGATCTAGGAGTTTTTTTGTGTGTTTTGTTAGGTTTTAGTGTTAGGTCCTTCTTCACTAACACTAATAGAGTCTAGATCTAAATCTTGAGCTTGAAAATATGTTCTAGGAGTTTTTTTGTGTGTTTTGGTAGGTTCTAGTGTTAGGTCCTTCTTCACTAACACTAATAGAGTCTAGATCTAAATCTTGAGCTTGAAAATATGTTGTTGATGTTTGCTGTTAAGGATCGGTGGCTTGAAAATGTGTTGTTGATGTTTGTTGTTGAGGATTTGAGATTGAACATGTGTTGTTAATGTTAAGGGGTCAACGTGCACCTAGAACTTCAAATATCAAAAGTGATGTTCTTAGTGTTCTTCACCATCTTCATATCTCGTTAAGAGAAATCTTCAAAAGTGGTTGTTTTGATCTAAAACAAGGGGGAAAAGAATGTAGTCCTTTGTTAGTCTTAAAACATTTTCCAAGACTATTACAAAAGAGAAAAGAGCCAAAAGGCTTTCAAAAAGGTGTTTTGCCAAAAAGGTGCAAGGAAAGTCAAACCTTTTTTGAATTTGAAAAAAAAGGCTCCAAGTCTTGGTGTGTTTTCCCTCCCTTAGCCTCTTTACACTTTTCCAAATTGAAGATTGATCAAATACAATTGAAGACAAGAAAATTTTTCAAACTTCAACAATTTTCAACGACCAATAGAAGACTGCCACATCATTAACCTCCAACTATTACCTTAGGCTCAAGTTTTAGATTAGAAGTTTCTTTAGTTTTATTTCTTGATTCTAGTACTAATTAGCAACTAGTAATCTTCTACTAGGTTGTGGATTAGTTTTTTTGAATCCTTTTCTTCGTGTTTGCATTCTTTGTGTGCTTTTATCTTTTTGTAATTTGTTGTAGCTTCTTGATCCAAGTCCATACGTAGTTTTGTTTAGTTGAGTCTTCAAACAAGAATCCACTCTGACCTCAAGCCACAATTGGTACCAAGTAATCCTATTGGAGTATAAATGAGATACCACCATTTTCAACGTCTATTGAGTGACATTTCAAAGGTGTGAGCTTGAGAGTTTGTGAGGTTGTTTTCTTTTCTAACCTTAACTTGCTTGCTGTTTTTTTGTTTTTTGTTTGTACTTTTTGATTGGTAAAATAGAGGATGAAGGTGAAATTCCTAGTTGGGCTAGTTCTTTCATGGAAAATCTTGTCAATACAATGGATAGCCGATTGCGATCTTTGAAATATAGAATGGAAGGGATGGACGGTTCTCTTTCAAGTAGAATAGACACCTTGGAAGTTCGTCTAGACTCTACCCATTCAACTCCTAAAAACTACCATGCCTCATCTAGTGGACATGCTCCCAACACCTCCCCTACTATAACTCTGGAAACACTTGACCAAATGTTCAATCCACCTAGACAAGTACATAAACCCATCAACCAAACCCCTATTTATCTAAACAACCAAAACCAAATCCACCAAGAAGCTCCACAAAACCAATAACTCCAAGAAATACTGAGAGCCCCACTTAACCGAAACCAACCAATCTAAATTGATGATGTAGAAGGTAAGGGTCCTTATGGAGGAAATAGTTAGATGAAGTGGCTCTCTTTTTGGAATATTGGTGAAAAAGAAAAGGAGCTTAAGAAGGAGGACATAGGGCCAAAGAGAAAGGTTTGGTCCAGTTCCTCATGGTAGAGGCAACTTGGGACACCGTCCTCAAGTTCAAAAAGGTCATCAAGTGGATCAAGAAGGGACTTTGGGTAGAGATACGAGTCTCAACTCCATAAAGATCACTCTTTATACCTTTAAAAGAGCTAGTGATCCATCTATCTACCTTGATTGGGAACTACAATGCAATAGGATTT
This sequence comes from Capsicum annuum, assembly GCF_002878395.1. NCBI lineage: Eukaryota > Viridiplantae > Streptophyta > Magnoliopsida > Solanales > Solanaceae > Capsicum > Capsicum annuum. The sequence continues at coordinate 78,583,796 of NC_061117.1, read as the reverse complement.
TCTAAATTAATGAGTTAACTCCACATAAGAAATCTGCCTATGCCATTGCTCAACTTGAAGGGTATGCATCTACTTGGTGGGATACAAAAAGATTTAAAAGAGCAATAAATGGCAATCCCAACCTCCTGGATTAGGATAAATTGAAAGCACTTATAAGAGAGAGGTATGCCACGAAAAGGTTCAAGTAAGAGTAACTTACAAGGCTCTACAATTTAAGGAAAGGAGATAGAAGTGTGGAAGACTATTATGAGGAATTTTATAACTTGATCCTTAGTTTAGATATTGTTGAACCTTTAAATCATTGCATATATTGATTCAAAGGTGGTTTATATTATGAAGTTGTTTCTTAACTAGTTGACCTTAAGTTTGACCGAATAGAGGATCTTGTTGAAGCAGCTATTGAGGTTAAAAGAAACAATTATGCCTAAAGGAACTTCAATAAGGGTTGCCAATCTTCTACTTCCTCCAGATGGAACATGAAAAAGGACTCCTACAAGTCCTTAGAGAAGCCAAAAGTATCCAACATGGCTTGAAGATAATCCATCTTCTACTCCCAATTCTAAAGGTATTGTTTGCTTTAAATGTCAAGGTTAGGGTCATAAGACTAGTGAACGCCCCAATTGAAGAAATATTGTTTTGGTAGAGGGTGATCCTTACTTTATTGGGGGTAAAGTAACCCTAAATAATGGTAGTGAGAAAGTCCCTCAAGAGAATAATGACATTGATGGTGAGAAGGAATTGGTAGAGGAAGAAGGAAATGTCTTTATACCTTGTGGATTGATGATGAAGGTTCATAATGAAGATGCCTGCCCGAAGAATAAAAGGTTTTAAATTTTAACCTTTTGATGAGGAAGGGCAGAATTGTGAGGACAAGGAGCCTCGGGTTCAAATGGGAGAACATGGTGCCAAAACCAAGCACTTGTTATTCTCTACATTCGGCCCTATCCCTTTGCCAACTTCCATGTTGATGCCTAAGATGATGAGTTCCTATGGAGCAAGTCTAGAAAGTAAGAGGAAGAGTGCAAGTCTTTGCCCAAAAGGTATGTACCTACCCCCTTTTATTCCTAGTTTTCCTTGGAATCAAGATAATATTTACCCTAGAATAGATAAGGCTATAAAGACATTTGATTTAAATTCCTACCTAGATGGTAGTGATGTCTTTTGGAATTACTGGAATGTGCATAAAATGTATGACCTTTCTATTTCGGATGGCAATTCTAATTGTTTTTCCAAGAAGAGTCTATGATTCCACTTGATAAACAACTCTTGTTTCTTGTCACACTTATGAGGATAGATAAGTTGTTTCTTTCTTGGAAGGGTATTCGGGTTATTGTAATTGGAAGGGTATTCTTCTACCTATGACCCCTCAGTAAGTGATGTGTGTGCAACCTTAGTATGATGCTATGATTAATTATGCTAACCTTAACCCTGATGCCATGAGGAAAGTGTACTTTCTTGTGTCTCCTACTGTTTTTCAAGGTTTGGTTTCAAGGTCGAATCCTTTTCAAGATGGGGAGGATGATACGAGTCAAAGGGGAATTATATCTTTCGATGACATCATTGGAAGGCCAACATATAAATGCTTAACCGAGAGAACATTACACTCCAAGGCCGCCCCTCATTAAGGGCCTTTTTACCATTGCTTTGGAGCAAAGAGGCACCTATAGAGTGTAACCCCTTATTAAGGGCCTTTTGGTCATTTTACTATGTAATAAGTTTAGCCTAAGACTATAAGTAGATTCTATTGGGTTTGTTGTCTTTAACTGACATTATTTTGAGAAATACTCTTTGAGTGTGTATTTGGAAGTATGGATTCAATTGTGGCAAGTGTGTATTCACTTGTGGCAAACGTGGAGTCGTTTGTATTGGTTACTCATTTAGAAACGGGGGTTCTTTAGGGATTTTGTTCCCTTGAGGTCTTCTTAAGAACTTGGTGTTGTTTATACGTGTTTTTAGTGTTTGAGACAAACTTTGGTTCTTATTTCTTGTATATTCGTAAATCAAGTTATCTATCTTACTTTATCATATTTGCTTGTGTTTCGTTTCCATAGTTTGGTTATCATCTTGTTATTGTGTGTTTGTGGTTGGTTTTGTATCAGTTCGAGTGTTGAAATTGAAGTGGTGATCTTCTATACTTTAAAAGGCACACATTTCATGGTCTTCTTACCTTATGTCATAAACTTCTGGGGATTTGGTTTTGGCTATTATCGGGGGCTTATACCGACATAATATTGACTTCGGATTTGTAGAGGCTTTATGGATGACTGTGGACTTGGGTAGGTTGGATATTGTATGTGGATATAAATGGAATGATTAGAAAGTCTTAAGTTATATTTATTAGTTTTTTTTTTACTATATTATTATGTTCGGAGTTGATCCGACACTTGTGGTTTGATGTGATATGGTGGTTAGGTTAGGCTAATAGGGTGATCTTAGATCCTTGTTAGGGTCTAGACGTCCGTTACGATAAGGCCTTGGGTTGGGTTATATCAAGTTGGTATCAGAGCCAGGTTTATGGTTAGTTGGGTGTCCACAAGCCGTGTCAAATAGAGTCTCTTTTATGGGTGTGTAGCATGCCACACTAATAAGAGATAGGCTATAAGGAATTTAGTAATGTTTTAACTTCTTGTTGTTTTATTTTGAGCTATAGATTTTAAGGTCTTGGATCTTTCTGATTTCTATTTGCTCGTTTTTCAGATCATGCCTCAAGTTCTTGCAAACCCTTTCGTCCCGACTGGGGATGATGTTGATGGGATTCGCTCTACTTGTGGAGTCCATATTCAATTTAGGGGTTCGGTACCTGTAAGACCCCATAAGATCCTAAGCTCGTTTGAACTCACTCTTACATGTTAATGGAGTCCAAGACTTAAAATATTTCACTAAGTGATTGGACTTAGTCATTCCTAAAGACCTTAAACTTTGATGAATTTATTTTCGACCTTCCCGATATCGAAAAGTTAAATTTTAAGTTGATTCATTATTGGGGAAGTCAATAGTACATCTCGGGTGAGTTTCAAAATTTTTAGACAGGCGTAAGGGCATGTTTGGACTTCCAAAACAGCAGCTGCAGGCGATTAGCCCGCGGCACCCGCTCCAGTCCGGTGCTGGTGGAGCCTGCGGCACCCGCTCCACTCTGCCCTATGTATTTTCAGCTTTAGTTCCATGTTTTTAAGGGCAAATGTGTCATTTTCCCTTCACCTAATAGGTCTATAACACGGGATTAAAGCCCCCCAAAGCATATTTTGGTCATCTTTTACTCAAATTCTCTCAATTAAAGACCATTCTCTCTCAAGAACAAACCCTAGCCTCCATAAAATTCAAGCTCAAATTTCAAGAAAACAACCAAGAACTTTCATTAATTCATCAACTAAGGTATGTGGAGTTATGAACAAGGATACTCCTTTCACCCTTGTGCCCAAAACTAGTTTTTAAAGCAGAGTTTGCATGAATTTACATGGTTTACAGTTTACAGTTCATACCCAAATATCATTGTTTGATCCTTATGAAGTTACAAGTGACTTAAGTGTTGAATTTCATGACTATTTTAACATACTTATGCGTGTGACTTGATTTTGCATATTGAGCATTGGATTTTGTTATCTTGACTAGAATCGTTAAAGCATTTCAAGATTTTCATTATTAAACATGAATTGTGATGGTTTGACATGACTTTCAAGAAAGGGGTTTTAAGCCTTAAATTTTAGTCTTGATATTTCAAGAAAGATGATGTTTAACTATTCTTTGAAAAACATGTATTCAAACTTTAAGTAAGATTTGATCTTTTGATCCTCAGCTAAGGTATAGAATCCATACAGTTAGTTTTGATTTTAGTTTAAAACAGACAGATGCATAATAGGTTTTCATTATAAACACTGATGCTAGTTTTAAGGTGGATTTCCTACAAAATAAGCATACAAATTAAAGAGAGTAGTCTTTAGCATCGAGCAGAGTAGATTCCAAGGTATCATACCCCAGAACTACGAGCCAACGTAGTTACAGATTCAGATTATTCCCATTTATATGGATGAGGTACAGATTGTGATCACTCAACTTAGGTTATACTCCTTGGCAAGAGTATGAAACCTCCCCCTAACGTAAGGTTTTCCCCTTAGGTGAACTAGATGTTGGACACTATGATAGCTTACATAGTGTATGTCCGTTAGAAAAACCTCCCTAATTCCTAAGTCCTCAAATAGAATAATAGAATAGTTTTTAGAAACTAAGTGTAAAGGCTCACAAATTTACTCAAATATTGTCTAATAAAAGATGTCAGCTATCAGATTTCATCTTTCATCTTTCATATGATAAAGGTGAGTCCTTTTTCACTTAGCCTGCATGGTTTGAAAATAGAAAAGAGTTCAACTTTATAGAACTAAGTGTGATCACTCATAAGAATTACTTTTATGCTTTACTACTCATGATTTATGTTTTGACAGTTTTATTATTCAAGCCAAGGTGAGTCACTTACACTTACCATGCAGTTTTGAAAGTTTTTTTGAATATTGCATTACTATTTTACTTATGCATTCACCCCCATATGCTCAGTACATTCCAAAAGTACTAATTCACATATACGTCTATGTGTTGCATTATTTAATAATTTAGGTTCTAGTGCTCTATTCCAATTGCGTGATTAACAGTGAGTATCCCTATCTATATCCCTACAGTTGGTGAGTCCTCATAGTTCAAGGACCCATTTATTTAGATTTTCAGTTTTATGCAATATTTGATCAGTTTTTTCAATTTAGTTTGAGTTAGCTGGGGGTCTGTCCCAGTAACTCTCTAGTTAGTAGAAGTAGAGTCGTGTCCGACTGTCAGTTATATTTTAGATTTCAAGTATTGGTTGTTCAAATTTTTAAGTTAAATACTTTCAGGCATTATGTTATGTTAAATTTAGTTTAGTTCAACTAGTACTCAGTATTTCAGTGTTATTGCATGCCTAGATTGTCCTTGTTTTGAGTTGCAAAATTTGTAGAAGGATAATAGGGTTAGCTTTGGGCTACTCATAGTTCCAAGCATGGTGTGACGTTCTGGGAACTTTCCTAGGGCGTTACAGTCCCTGATGGTCTGGGAGTTCCACTGGTTCTATATAGTCCTCTTCTCAGTCACCTCACAGGGATACTACCAATGCTGAGTTTCGTTGTTCCATTTCTCTATCGACATAGTTGGTGGCTTCACAGCTTGAGTATGGTACTCTGTTGCTCCATCTTCTAAGGCCATAAGGGTTGTACATTTCATGAGGTTGCATCCTCCTATGTTTGCTGGTACCAAGGTTAAGAAGGATCTTTAAAGTTTTATTAATGAAATAAAGAAGATCTTTCAAATTATCCATGCTTTGAAGGTTGAAGGTGTTGAGTTTTGTTCCTAATAATTAAAATATATGGCTTACCAATGGTACAAAGAGTGGGAATAATCAAGAGGTGAGGACGCTAGTGCTGTCGTATGGAAAGATTTCTCTAGTGCCTTCTTGGATCGCTTCTTTCCACAAGAGTTGAGAAAAGTGAGAGTGGAAGAATTTGTGAATTTAAAGCATCGTAGGATATATGTTAAGAAGTATGCCTTAAAATTTCATTAGTTGTTTAGGTATGCTCTTGAGATGGTTTCTAGCATAAGGGATAGAATGCATAAGTTTGCTTTGGGATTATCTCATAATTTGCTTCGGGATTATCTCATGAGTTGGTCCTTGAGAGCAAAATAGCTTTTTTTATTAAAGACATGGACATCTCTCGGTTGGTCGTGTATATGTAACAAGTAAAGGAAAACAAAAAAAAGCCAGGTTGAGTTTAGTGAAAAGCAGGGAAAGAAATTTAGGCTTTCGGAGCAAAGTGGTAGAGGTGGTGGTAAGTGGCCAAGAAAAAAGTAGGGGAGTTCAGGTTCTTTCTTCTCAGCTAACGATCCTTACCTGAAGTCATCGGGTGATCGTCAATCTCAGTTTGTTGGTGTATTCCAGGCATAGGGTGCTTAATCTCAGGCTAGTGGGGCTCAGTCATCTCCATCCCACCTTCTTATAGATTTTATAGAAGGTTGCACCGTGGATTCTGTAAGGAAGGAAAGGACATGTATTTTTATTATAGGAAGAGTGGTCATATATAGCGTGACTATCCTGCTAGGATGGGTTTTGGGGCTTATAGGGTCCCTATTGGCTCTTTATCTGATCCTGCACTGAAGGGTGCTGTTTCTTCTTTTGGTACTGGCACTGGGCGAAATTGATTATATGCTCTTGCATCTCGCCAAGATTTTGAATTATCTCTCGATGTCATTCTGGGTATGTTGAAAATTTTTCTCGTGATGTGTATTATTTACTTGATCAAGGGTCCACTTTATCTAATTTGACCCCATTTGGGACTATTTATTTTGGTTTTAGTCCTAAGTATTTGTCAGTTTCTTTTTCTATTTCTACCCTAGTAGGAGACTCTATGGTTGTTAAAAGAGTATGTAGGGTGTGTGTAGTATCTGTTAGTGGTAGATAAACTCTTACAGACTTGATAGAGTTGGATAGGGTTGATTTTGATATTATTTTGAGGATGGATTGGTTACATTTGTGCTATTCCACCTTATATTGTCAGACCCATACGATCACGTTTAAATTCCCCAATGAGCCAGTCATTGTATGGGAAAGGGGTTCTTTAGAGCCTAAGGGTAATTTCATTTTATATCTTAGAGCCCGAAAGTTAATTTCTAAAGGATGTTTGTATCATTTGGTTTGAGTTAAAGATTGTAACTAGGAAGGTCCTTCTCTAGAATCTGTTTCTATGGTTAATGAGTTTCCCAAGGTCTTTCCCAATGACCTTCTTGGTATTCCTCCTAATATGGAAATTATTTTGGGAATGATCTTGTTTCGAACACTCGTCTTATCTCTATCCCTCCATATAGAATGGCTCTAACAGAGTTGAAGGAGCTTAAAGAGCAATTAAAGGATCTATTCGATAAAGGTTTTATCCATCCTATCATGTCTTCTTGGGGTGCTCCCGTGTTGTTTGTGTCTAAGAAGGAGAGTTCTCTTTGAATGTGCATTGATTATTGTCAGTTAAACAAGGTGACCGTAAAGAATAAATATCCTCTTCCTAGGATCAATAATTTGTTTGATCAGCTTCAGGGTATGAAGTGTTTCTCTAAAATTGATCTTAGGTCGGGTTATCATCAGCTTATGATTTGGGAAGTTGATATCCCTATGATTGCCTTCAAGACCCAGTATGATCACTATGAGTTCCTAGTTATTTCTTTTGGGTTGGCCAATGCCCCGGTGGTATCATGGACTTGATGAATAGGTTCTTTCATCCATTCTTGGATTTGTTTGTAATCATTGTCTTTATTGATGACATCTTGGTCTATTGTTAGAGTAAAGTGGATCATGTCAATCACCTCCATGCCGTGTTGCAAACCATGAAGGATTATTTTTGTATGCTAAGTTCTCTAAGTATGAGTTTTGGTTGAAGGCTGTGACTTTTCTTGGTCATGTATCTCTAATGAAGGGATCATGGTGGATCAACAAAAGGTTGTGGCGGTTAAGAAGTGGCTTAGACCTGCGAATCTAACCAATATTCGAAACTTCTTGTGTCTATCCGGTTACTGTAGAAGATTTGTGGAAAGTTTTTTGACCATAGCTGCTCCATTGATTAAGTTTACCAGAAGAAGGTAAAGCTCTTGTGGTCGGATGCGTGTGAGGGTAGTTTTGAGAAGTTGAAAGATAAATTAACTTTGACTCCAGTTTTGACCTTGCTCGAGGGTAATGATTATTTTGTAGTGTATTGTGATGCTTCTCATATTGGGCTTGGTTGTGAGTTGATGTAACATGGTAGGGTGGTGGCCTATGCTTCTAGGCAATTGAAAGTTCATGAGAAGAACTACCCTACTCATGATTTGGAGTTATTGGCCGTGGTTTTTTCATTGAAGATTTGGCATCACTATCTCTATGGGGTTCATGTTGACATATTTTCTGATCATAAGAGCCTACAATATGTATTTACTCAGAAGGAGTTGAATCTCAGACAGAGGAGATGACTTGAGTTACTGAAGGACTACGATAGCTGAATGTATAAATGATTCTAGAAGACCTTCTTTACATATACTTATAGGATCAGGTACATTATGATCTTTTCTTTATTTTAATTTTCTTACTTTATTATCTTTGCAAGCCATATAATCCAAATGACCAGCTGATCAGTGGTAAATACACAAATTGGGATCAGCTCATGCTAGGCTTACACCTTTGAGTTTCGACCCATGTAAAAATAAATTGGGATCATCCCATGCTAGGCTTATGCCCCTGAGCTTCCATCTGCATGTGAAGGTATCGACCTATGGTAGCCTTATGCCCATGAGCTGCCACTCGTTCAATTCAGATTTGCGTTACTTAGTTTATTTTCCCTATTTTGTCTATCACTTTAGCTATATTTTGGACCTCAAATCGGTCAAATTGGTCCAAGTAGGTGATGTACCTACTTTAGGAGTTTAAGCTTCTTAAAGGTCAAAGTAGGTGATGCACCTAGTTGCTTTATTCCTTATTGGACCCAATTAAATTGGGTCTTGGTAGATTTTAGTGTTGGGCCCTTTCTCTAGTTTCTTTCTCTTTTACTTTGTTTGGGCCTAATTGAGTACATCAATATAGGACCAAATCTGATCCATAGCCTTGGGTCCATCAACTTGGTCCATGTAGCTCAAGTAGGTGACTCACCTACTAACTTAATTAAGTGAAGTAAGAACTCAATATTTTATTCCATTTTCAATCCTTAGTCCCTTTAATTGAACTTACAACTTGTATACACTAGGTCACTTTAAATTTTAGATTCAAATACTAGGTTACAATCCCAAGTTAAATAGTTGTATCAACGTTAACTTGGTCATGTCACATTAAAATATCTAGAAACCCATTTACACCGTTAATACTCGCATAACAACTCTAGTCCAATACCTACATCACAAGGATACATCGAAGTTCATATAAGTAGAACGAGTACAGACAAAATACGAGGTGTTACATCCTCCCCCACTTTGGAACATTCATCCTCGAATGTTAGCACAATTATCCAACCCAAACAAGTTCAAGCCTAAGTTTAATCTTTCTGTTACTATATAACACTTATTATTGCTCCAATTCAACATCTTGGACTCTCTCTTCGGATTTTAATAAATGGGGGTACTTGGATTTCATTTCTTCCTTAGCTTCCCATGTTATCTCTTCTACTTGGTTGTTCCTCCAAAGTACCTTTACAGAGGTTATGTATTTATTTCTTAACTTCTTAACTTGCCGATCTAGAATAGAAATAGGCACTTTTTCATAGGTGAGGTCTTCTATAACTTGTACATCTTCAGTGGGAGTAATTTGAGATGGATCCCCTATGAACTTTCAAAGCATTGAGATGTCAAAAACTGGATGAACTGACCTCTTGGGGTAGCTCTAACTCATATGCGACTTGGCCAAACCTTCGAATAATCTTATATGACCCTGTATAATTTGGACTTAGTTTTACTTTCTTACTAAATTTTACTACCCCTTTCATTGGTGACACTTTCAAGAATACCCAATCACTTATGACAAACTTTAGCCCCATTTTTCTAATATCCACATATGATTTGTGTCAACTTTGGGCTATTTTTAGCCGCTGTTGGATCACTTTAACCTTTTCGATAGCTTGATGGACAAGATTTATCCCATACAAGGAAGTTTTATCCACTTCAAACCATCTGATTGGTGATCTATATTTTCTTCTATATAAAGCTTCATATGGTGCCATTTTGATGCTTTAATGATAGCTATTGTAGTAGGCAAACTCGATGAGAGGTAAATGATCATACCAACTACCTTTAAAGTCCAATACATAAGCTCGTATCATATCTTAAAATATTTGAATGGTACGTTCTGCTTGTCCATCTGTTTGAGGGTTAAAAACTATACTTAAATCACTTGTGTTCCCAAATTTCTCTGAGAAGACTTCCAAAAATTTGTAGTGAATTGAACTCCTATCCGATATAATAGAGATTGGAACTTCGTATAGCCTAACAATCTCTTTTTTATACAATCTTAAATACTCTTCTACTGTCTAAGTGGTCTTAACTAGTAGAAAATGTACTGATTTGGTAAGTCTATCAAATATTACCTATATGGAATAAAGTTTCAAGATGTACAAGGCAAACAAGTGATGAAATCCATGTTGATCACGTCCTACTTCCAGATTGGAAGATATAATACATTGCATATAACCCCCGAGATTTTGGTGCTCTTAACTCTTAGATGATTTGGACATTAGGCTACAAATTTTGCAATGTTCTTCTTCATGTAACCCTACCAATACATTTCTCTCAAGTTATGATGTATCTTAGTTGATCCCAGATGAATAGAATACCTTGAACGATTTGCTTCGATCATAATCCTCTTTCTTAACCCATCTACATTAGGTATACACAATCTATTTTGGTACCGAAGTACCCCTTCATGAATAAGCTTAAATGCCTTTGTCATACCACATTGTACATTATCCTTTAGCTATAATAGAATAGGATTTGCATACTACTTCTCTTTCACTCCAGCTACTAATGTAGATTCTTCTGCATTATATGCATAGCCTCCTCATCCAAAGTTTCAAGAAGGTGAACCCCTAAATTACCTAGTTGGTATAGATCCTTAGCTATTCCTTTCCTTTCCATTGACGGCACATAAAAGCTTGCCTTTGTCTTATGACTTAAAGCATCATCTACATATTTGATTTCCCTGAATGATACAAGATATCAACAACATAGTCTTTTAATAGCTCAATCCACCTTCACTGCCTTAAAATTAGGTACTTCTGGCTAAAGACATATTGAAACTTTTATGGTCAATATATATGTCAACATGAATCCCATACAAGTAGTGTCGCCATATCTTTAAAGCAAATATAACTATTGTTAGCTCAAGATCATGAGTTGGATAATTTTTCTCATGTGGCCACAATTTTCTTGAGGCATAAGCTGTTACTTTACCATGCTGTATCAATACATATCCTAAGCCAATTCTTGAAGCATCACAATACACTACATACCCTTCTGTACCTTATGGATGCACCAATATGGGTGTAGAAGTTAACTTATTCTTCAGATCTTGGAAACTCCTTTCACAGACATCATTTCATTGAAACTTGGATGCTTTGTGTGTTAGATTTATTAAAGGTACAAAAATTAAAGAAAAATCCTTCAACAAACCTTCTATAATAACCTGCCAACCTAAGAAAAGTAGGTTTTGGCCAACTTTCATGGATTCTATCTTTTTGAGTATCAACCTTTATTCCATTATCAGATACAATATGACCAAAGAATGCCACAGATCTCAACCAAAACTCACATTTATAGAACTTTGCATAAAACTTACAACCACGAAGAATCTGTAACACCTATTGTAAGTGAATAGCATGGTCCTTTTTTGATCTTGAATAAACTAGAATATCGTTTATAAAAACTACCACAAACACATCTAGGAATGATTTGAACACCCTATTCATTAAATCTGTAAAAGCTGTTGGTGCATTAGTTAGCCCAAAGGATATGACTAGAAATTTGTAATGACTATATCGTGTTCGAAAAACCGTCTAGGGTGTATCTTTCTCTTTGCCCTCACTTGGTGGTAACCTGACCTCAAGTCAATCTTTGAGAAACACTTAGAACCTTGTAAATAATCAAATAAGTCATCAATTCTTGGAAAGTGATATTTGTTCTTAATAGTAACCTTATTCAGTTACTGGTAGGCGATTCACATTCTCAACGAGCCATTTTTCATACGCACAAATAAAACTGGTGCACCCCAAGGGGTCATACTAGGCCTTATGAATTCTTTTTCTAGCAAGTTGTTTAGTTTCTCTTTCAACTCCTATAATTCTGCTTTGGCCATTCTATACAGAAAAATAAATATCAGTTGAGTACCTGGAATCACATCAATACCAAACTCTACTTCCTGTTGAGGCAAACCTAGAAGATCTTAAAAAAATACATTAGGAAATTCATTTACCACTGGAATACTTTGAGGAACTGGTGGCTTCGTATCTATATCTTTCACTCTAAGTAGATGACATATATAACCTTTGGAAATCATCCCTTTTTCCTTAAGATAGGAAAAATATTTACTGTGTGGAGCACTAGTCTTACCCCTCAATTCAAGGACTGTCTCTCTTGAAAAATAGAAATACACCCTCTTAGTTCGGCAATCTATTGTGGCATAATAAGACACCAACTAATTCATACCCATTATAACATCAAATTCTACCATTTCTAACTCAACAAGGTCAGCCAATTTATCACAACCATAAACAATTATTATACAATTTTGATACATTCTCGTAGCTATAATAGATTTTCATACTGGTGTAGACACATTAAATGGCTCAACTAGTAATTTTGGTGTTCTTTTGAACTTTCCAACAACTAATAGAGTGACATATGATAAGGTAGAACCAAAATCAAATAATGCATATACATTGTGTGAAAAGATGGACAATGTACCTGAAACTACATTAGGAGAAGCCTCTAAATTTTGTCAATCCGCTTGAGCATATGTACGATTCTGAATAACATTAGAACTAGCTAGTCCTCTATCAGCTATACCATTACCTGTAGGTGGTACACCCCTACCTAAAGAATGCACCAATGATGATGATGATGCAATGGCTGATCCTGTAGGTGATGCCATACCACCCATGCCCCTTTGTGGGAATTCTCTCATCATATGACCTGACATGCCACACCAAAAGCAAGCATTTGTCCCAAACTGACATGCACCTACATAAGACTTTCCACATTGTTTTCATGGCTAATGAGGAGGTTTTAATTGGCTCATACTCCCTTGATCTTGATACCCCATTGTTCATGAAATTTGGCTCTCACTTCCTTGCATAAATTGATTGCCCTTGGACCCTTGAAACTGTGGTGGAGTGCTAGCTGTAGAATAAGAAGAGGATGGTCTAGGCGATCTATTAGAAAACCAAGGCGTAAAATATCCTTGGGATGCTATAAATTTCCCTATAGATCTGGCCCTCTTCGAATGATCTCTTTTGGATTCTTGTGTCCTTCTTATTTGCCTCTGATCCTCCATTTTCGTGCAAAAGCTTGTATCATCCTTGCTATATCCATGTATTTGTTCAATGCAACAATAGTACAATCTCAAACAGATATAAATCAAATCTATCAACATATCGATGAACTTTATCATCCATGGTAGCTACTACATTAGGGGTATACCTAGTCAAAGAGTTAAATCGGAGGCTATACTCTCTCACGCTCATATTCTTTTGGTAGAGTTCTAGGAACTGATCTGCATGGGCCTCTTAGATTTAAAAGGAAGCTAATGATTAAAAAAATTTCTTGTTGAACTCTTTCTAAATAGTTGAAGGTGCGTCTATGTAACGTCCCGCAACCGGGTCCCGAAATGTCACAGGGTACTTAAGTCTACAAGTAGCCCCAAGATAACCCTTTGAGCCTTCTACTTCATATATTAGCTTACTTAAAGATAAAAAGCATGAACTCAACACTATGACATCATAAAATGAGAAATATGAATGAAATACTTGGTCTGAACAAACTACAACTCAAAGAAAATCTTGAAGTGCTGATAATCTGATGACTAGTCTGACAAACATCTACTACTCAAAACTAGAGAGCCATTGGGACAGGTCCCCGACTGACTCATTCTCAACTGACAAGAATTAAACAGCTACTAAATAAAACTAGAAGTCTGAGAATAATAGGTCCCTGAAACATGAGGACTCACCTAGGCAGATATGTAGATAGGAGTGCTCGAAAGGATCAATGGTGAGCCTGAGACTGAGCACCAGAACCTAAATTACAAGAATATATGGCACATAGATAAAATATGTGGGTCAGTACTTTGGGAGTGTACTGAGCATATGGGGGAGTGTGCAATTAAAATACTCAATATCATAAGCTTTTATAGAAAACCTGCATGGTGTAAAACATACTCATATAGCTTGAAATAAATATATGCCACAAGACTCATAAATCATCATGCTTTTACTCAAAACCTCAAATTATCATGACACCTGAAATTATTAGGACCATAGCTTTCAAAAACACTTATACTCTCAAAACTTTGTAACTTTAAGACTAAAACTCTTTGAAACTTGGAAAACTTTAGGAATTAGAGAACTTTAGGAACTTAGGGAGTTTCTCTTAACCAACATAAACCATGTGAGCTATATGGAGTTCAATATCTTACCCCATTAGGGAGAGCTATTATATCCTTGCCATCGGATAAAACCTTAACTTTAGTGATCACTATCTTAACCCACTTGGGGTATATAAAAAACCTACGGGGTCACGTAGTTCTGGGGCATGAGACCTCAAAATCAAGCCCAACTCGATGCTAAATACTACTCCCTTACTTAGAACTTTAGAAAATCCACCTTAAAACAATTCAACAATATATATATATATATAATGGGAGCCAAAATGCATCCCCTTTACTTCAAACTCAAGAATGTGGATTTCTATCTTAACTTACAATCAAAACTCACTTCTTGATATTCTTTAAAAATCTCTAACATCTGATTCTCAAACTCATGCTTTAACCATAAGGTTCAATTAACAACAATAGGACTTGAAATTCTCAAAACATGATATAGACGTTGAATTATGCAACTTAAACCATAAATTGACAATTTAAAACATTAATATGCATAATAATATTATAACTCAAAGCTTGGGTATGACATAGTTTCATAAAAACTCACAGTATAATAACATGATAGGAATTCTCTATGAATTTAACAAATACTTTATGAAAATATGTAACTTTTGGGCACAAGAACAAAAGGGTGTTCTTGTTCAAAACCACAGACCTTAAACTTGGAGCTTTTGGATGACTTCAAAAATTTCGGAAGGTTATTAACGAACTATTGGGTGTCCCTCGAAGCCCTCTTAATGGGGAATTCAAATATGCAAGAATTATTGAATTCTCACGGTTGAATCTATAGATAATTGGGTTTTTATGTTGAAACCCTAACCTTGTGGTTGAAGGTGTGCGGAGAATTTTGAGATGTTTAACTAAAGAGAAATAGAAGAAAATACGTTCTCCAAGGGTTATAAGTCATAAGAAGTGCAGGAAAAAGACCAAAATACCCTCGCAAAAATGTCATTAAATTGCTGAAAAAAATAGCTGACGACATTCGTGACAAGTCATCAGACTTGTGACAAGTCGTCACAAATGTAGTCACAAAAGGGTGGATTTTATGATTTTTGGCTTAAGGTTGACGACATTAGTGATAAGTCGTCACACTTGTGACGACTTGTCACAAATGTCGTCACTGGGGGTGGAAATCTACCTAAGTCTAACGACATTGGTCACAAGTCATGACACTTGTGACGTCTTATCACCTAATGTCGTCACTCAATTTTCCAGCCTGACATGCTGAAGTAAAATGGGCATAACTCTTTGCTCCGATAATAGATTTTGGTGAAAATGGTATCTTTGGAAAGCTAATTCAATTATCTATCTTTTGGTGGGACATGAGCTTAGAAATTCATAGTATAATGAGAGATATTCTCGTTTGAATTTAATCATACCAATATCCATCTCAAGAATTCAATCGGCAAGGAATGTTTTGATTCGTCTAATAGCTAGGACACTTTTAAGGCCCTAATACTCATCAAGCTAGATCATGTAGCTACCAAATCACTAAATTTATTTCTCACGATCTTGGAACAGGGTTCTACTATTAATTGAAATTCTTGGGGTATTACAATATCTCCCCCTTGGGAACATTCATCCTCGAATGTCACTAGTTAAGCTGGGAATGCAAAGAAATTGAGGATACACAGTTGGAATAGTTCTGTGTATTGAATCTATGTTATTCTAAACTTTCAAGTATTTTTGAGAGTGCACAAATTTGCAACAAAATAGCTATATAGCTGAATCTTTGGTTAGATAGGGGCTGAATTAAGAAAAAGTAATATACCTTCGGCTTGCTCTAAACTTGTGAAGAAGAGGTGTGGGTACTTGGATCGCATATTTGCTTTGGCTTCCCAAGTAGCACCCTCAATTGATTGGTTCCACCATAAAACCTTGACCAATGGAACTTCTTTGTTCCTTAGTCTACGGACTTGGTAATCTAGGATCTCAACTGGAACCTCATCAAATGAAAGGTTATTCTGAACATCTAAGCTATTTGAAGAATCAATAATGATAGAATCACCAATATGCTTCCTAAGCATGGATATATGGAAAATAGGATGAACAACTGACAACTCTGCAGGCAGCTCAACTTCATAGGCTACGTTCCCAACACGGTTGAGAATTCTGTAAGGGCCAACGTAACGGGGACTAAATTTTCCTTTCTTCCCAAATCTTTTCACCCCTTTCATGGGCAAAATTTTTAGATACACCAAATCATTAACTTCGAACTCAAGGTTTTTTCATCTCACATCTACATATGACTTTTGACGACTCTGAGCTATCTTTAACCTTTCTCTAATACACTTTACCTTCTCCATCTCCTTAAATACTGCATCAGGTCCAACCAAAGTAGCTTCACCCACTTTAAACCAACCTATGGGTGATCTACATTTCTTACCATGCCTCGAATGGTGCCATCTTGATATTAGCATGGTAACTATTGTTGTAAGTAAACTCTATCATCGATAAATGCTCATCCCAACTACCTTTGAAATGAAGAGCACACGCCCTCAACATGTCCCCCAAAGTTTGGATAGTCCTCTCAGCCTAACCATCTATCTACGGATGAAAAGTGGAACTCATATGAACTTGGGTACCAAGACCCTTCTGAAATGCTCTATAGAACTGAAAAGTGAACTGAGTACCCTTATCTGAAATGATAGACAAGGGAACTCTATGCAACATGACCAACTCCCGAATATACAATCTAGCATAGCCCTCAGCTGTATAAGATGTGTGCACAGGCAAGAAATGGGCTGACTTAGTCAACCTGTGGACATCAACCCAGATGGAATCATGATGGTGTCGGGAAAGAGGTAAGCCAGCCACAAAATCCACATTTATCTCTTCCCACTTCCAAGTTGGGATACTAAACTCTTGCATCACACCACCAGGTCTTTGGTGCTCAACCTTAACCTATTGACATATTGCATACTTTGCCATAAAATCAGCTATATCCTTCTTCATACCACACCACCAATAGATTTCCCGCAAGTCGCGGTACATCTTGGTAGTGCTGGGATAAATAGAATACCGTGCACCATGCATTTTAGAAATAATTCTATGCCTCAGATCACCAATATCAGGAACACATAATCTACCCTGTAACCTCAACACCCTATCTCTCCCTTTAGATAAAACCTCTACCTTTTGGTCTATGACTAACTCCTTCAGTCTGACCAAGCTAGCATTTAAGTCTTGCTTCTCCTTCACTTCTGAAACCAAAGAGGATTCGGAACTACTCTACACCAAAATATTTCCCTCAGTGGAATCAAGCAACTTAACACCAAGCCTTGCCAGGCGATGCACACCATACAAATAATGTCTTTAGATTTTCAGAGCAAATACTACAACAGCCAACTCTAAGTCATGGGTTGGGTAATTCTTCTCATAAGGTTTCAACTGTCTAGAAGCATAGGCTATAACTTTACTCCTCTGCATCAACACACAACCTAAACCAACTCTTGAAGTATCACAGTATACCACAAAACCATCTACACCATTAGGCAAAGTCAACACAGGGGCGGAAGTGAGTCGAGTCTTTAACTCCTGTAAACTCTTCTCACAGGAATCCAACCAGAGAAACTTAACCTTATATTGGGTCAATCGAGTCATAGGAGATGCAATGGAAGAGAACCTTTCAACAAAACGATAGTAATAACTAGCTAGACCCTAGAAACTTCTAATGTCAGACGGAGAGATAGGCCTAGGCTAATTTTTTACAGCCTCTGTCTTTTGGGGATCAACTCTAATTCAACTAAAATAATATGACCCAAAAATGCTATGGACATTAGCCAAAACTCACACTTACTGAATTTGGCAAACAACTTATGGTCTCTAAGAGTTTGCAAGACAATTCTAAGATGGTCTGCGTGATCACCCTCACTTCGAGAATACATAAGGATGTCATCAATAAACATAATGATGAACATATCAAGATATGGCTTAAAAACTCAATTCATGAGGTCCATGAAAGCTGCTGGGGTGTTAGTTAGCACGAAAGACATAACAAGAAACTCAAAATGACCATAGCAAGTTCATAAGGCTATCTTCAGGATATCACACCCCCTTACTTTAAGTTGGTGATAGTCGGATCTAAGGTCTATCTTGGAGAAATAACTCGCACCTTGCAACTGATCAAACAAATCATCTATTCTCAGAAGAGGGTACTTGTTCTTGATTGTGACCTTATTAAGCTGAGCTAGTCAATGCACATACGCAAAGAACCATCTTTCTTTCGCATAAAAAGGATAGGTGCGCCCCATGGAGATACACTGGGCCTTATAAAACCTTTGTCTAAGAGATCTTTGAGTTGTTCTTTCAACTCCTTAAGCTCTGTAGGTGCCTTATGGTAGGAAGGAATAGAAATAGGCTGAGTGTCGGGAAGAAGATCTATCCCAAATTCTATCTCTCTATCGGGAGATACCCTGGGAGATCTTCCGAAAAGACATTAGGAAACTCATTGACAATGTTGACTGAATGGATACTTGGGGTTTCAGACTTAGTATCCTTAACTCTAACCAAGTGATAAAAGAAACCCTTAGATATAAGCTTCCTGGCTTTGAGATAAGAAATAAAATGACTCTTGGGAGGTACTAAACTCCCTGACCACTCGAAAACTGGCTCATCAGGAAATTGAAATTTGACTACACGAGTACTACAATCTATAGATGCATGCATAGCAGGAGTAAAGCCAGTCTATACCCAGGATAACATCAAAATAAACTATCTCTAACTCTATCAAATCAGCAAGTGTGACTCTATAAAGGATTGTAACAGGATAATTCTTGTATACTTGCTTAGCAACAATAGACTCCCCTACTAGGGTAAAAACTTGAATAGGCTCATAAATACTTTTGGGACTCATTTCAAACTTCACGGCAACAAGTGAGGTCATATAAGAAAAGCTTGACCCAGGGTCAAGTAACACATATACATCAAAATAAAATACATAGAGCATACCAGTAACAACATAGGGAGAGTCCTCCTTCTTATGACAGAAAGGTAGGGCATAGAAATTATTTTGACGGTGACCGCCAACAATACTAGAAGAAACGCCCTGAGGAGGAGCTGGACGGGCTGCGAAAGCTGATGCACTACTGGCCTGGGTTTGGGGCCGGGTATCTCTGCTTCCCTACTAGAATGTAGGCACTCTCTAAGACTGTGGCCTATCTTGCCATACCCGAAACAACCACGCTGTTCAGCCAAACACTCACCTGGATGGGTCCTACCACACTTGGCACAAGGAGGGAAATTGGGCTTGCTGCTCACACTCTGCTGAGGCCTGGACATAAAAGACCTATTTCCCTACTCTGGCCAACCTCTAGGCACTGGGGCACTAGTGGATGAAGGTGGTAGCATAAAAGAACGACTCTGGATCTGAGGGCAATTCTCTTACTGGGATCTAACCTAACCGTACTTATGCTGTTAGACCTGACTCTCTTTTTACCTCTCGCTCTATCTCTTTGCCTTATCTTATGCTCCTCTATTTACTTTGCATAGATCATTAGCCTAGATAAATCCATCTCCTTTTCAACATAGCAGTGCGGCATTCTTTCAGTACTAAGCCCGACACACCTGTCACACTTTCTCATTCCAGTTCGGGCGTCTGAGATCAATTTAGGAGCATATTTTGCTAGCTGATTGAACTTTAAGTAGTATTCCTTAATAGTCATGGATCCCTATCTCAAGTTTATAAACTCTTCAACCTTTTTCTCTCTTAACTCCAAAGGAAAGAACCTATCCAAGAATGCATCTTGGAATATCTACCAGGTAATGGGAGCATCATCCTCCCCTCTACCATTTTTCTAAGAAACCACCCAGTAATACGCAATGTCCTTCAACCTGTAAGATGCTAACTCCACGCACTCTTCTTCAGACACACGCATTACTTATGTGATTTTCCTTATCTCCTCAAGATATAACTGCGGGTATTCCCCTGCCTTTGACCCATCAAACTCTGGAAGACTCATCCGCATAAAGTCACAAATTTTTGCAGCAGCTAAGTCACCTCTCTGCTGTTGAGGAGCTGTGGCCTGATTGGCCTGGACAGTGACATCTTGGGCCAGTGCCTGGAAGGCTGCCCTGAATTCAGCGTGGGATATATTTTCATTCAGAGGATCAGTAGGCTGAGGTTGCAAATCATTGTTATTTCTTCAATCTCGGCGAGGAGGTATATTCTGAAATAAGAGAGCACAAATTAATAGCTTAGAGAGATAACTTGAGCAAGATGAACTTGAAAGGAAGAAATGACTTCTCCCTAAAATGTTTCATAGCCTCTTGCTCATAGATATGGTGCGCTACACACCGATGATCAAGAATCTACTTAACGCAGCTTGTTAGACTCCCTAGGACTCTCTAAACCTTAGGCTCTGATACCAAGTTTGTAACGCCCCGCAACCGGATCCCGAAATGTCACACGGTGCTTAAGTCTACAAGTAGCCCTAAGCTAACTCTTTGAGCCTTCTACTTCATATATTAGCTTACTTAAGGATAAAAAAAATCATAAAATAAGAAATATGAATGAAATACTTGGTATGAACAAACTACAACTCAAAGAAAATCTTGAAGTGCTGATAATCTGATGACTAGTTTGACAAACCTCTACTACTCAAAACTAGAGAGCCATTGGGATAGGTCCCCAACTGACTCATACTCAACTGAAAAGAATTAAATAACTACTAAATAAAGTTGGAAGTCTGAGAATAATCGGTCCCAAAAACATTAGGGCTCATCACGGCTGATATGTAGATAGAAGTGTTCGAAAGGATCACTTGTAAGGCTGAGATTGAGCACCTGAACCTACATTATGAGAATATATGGCACACAGATAAAATATGTGGGTCAGTACTTTGGGAATGTACTGAGCATATGGGGGAGTGTGCAATTAAAATACGCAAATGTCATAAGCTTTTATAGAAAACCTGCATGGTGTAAAACATACTCACATAGCTTGAAATAAATATATGCCGCAAGACTCATAAATCATCATGCTTTTACTTAAAACCTAAAATTATCATGACATCTGAAATTATTAGGACCATAGCTTTCAAAAACACTTATACTTTCAAAACTTTGTAACTTTAAGACTAAAACTCTTTGAAACTTGGAAAACTTTAGGACTTATAGAACTTTAGGAACTTAGGAAGTTTCTCTTAACCGACATAAACTATGTGAGCTACATGGAGTCCAACGTCTTACCCCATTGGGGAGAGCTGTTATATCCTTGCCATTGGATAAAACCTTAACTTTAGCGATCACTATCTTAACCCACTTGGGGTATATCAGGAACCTACGGGGTCACGTAGTTCTGGGGCATGAGACCTCGGAATCAAGCCCAACTCGGTGCTAAATACTACTTCCTTACTTAGCTCAGAACTTTAGAAAATCCACCGTAAAATAATTCAACAATATATATATATATATATATATATAATGGGAGCTAAAATGTATCCCCTTTACTTCAAACTCAAGAATGTGGATTTCTATCTTAACTTACAATCAAAACTCACTTCTTGATATTCTTTAAAAATCACTAACATCTCATTCTCAAACTCATTCTTTAACCATAAGGTTCAATTAACAACAATATGACTTGAAATTCTCAAAACATGATATAGACGTTGAATTATGCAACTTAAACTATAAATTGACAATTTAAAAAATTAATATGCATAATTATATTACAAATAAAAGCTTGGGTATGACATAGTTACATTAAAAACTCACTATATGATAACATGATAGGAATTATCCATGAATATATGAAATACTTTATGAAAATATGTAACTTTTGGGCATAAGAACAAAAGGGTGTTCTTGTTCAAAACCAAGTACCTTAAACTTAGAGCTTTTGGATGACTTCAAAAATTTCGGAAGGTTATCCATGAACTATTGGGTGTCCCTAGAAGTCCTCTTAATGGGGAATTCAAATATGCAAGAATTATTGAATTCTTACGGTTGAATCTCTTGATAATTAGGTTTTTATGTTGAAACCTTAACCTTGTGGTTGAAGGTGTGCAAAGAATTTTGAGATGTTTAACTAAAGAGAAATAGAAGAAAATACATTATCTAAGGGTTATAAGTCATGGGAAGTGCAGGAAAAATACTAAAATACCCTTTTAAAAATATCATTAAATTTCTAAAAAAAATAGCTGACGACATTCGTGAAAAGTCGTCAGACTTGTGACAAGTCGTCACGAATGTCATCACAAAAGGGTGGATTTTATGATTTCGACTTAAGGTTGACGACATTGGTGATAAGTCGTCACACTTGTGACGACTTATCATAAATGTCATCACTGGGGGTGGAAATCTACCTAAGGCTGATGACATTGGTGACAAGTCATCACACTTGTGACAGCTTATCACCAAATGTCGTCACTCAGTTTTCCAACCTGACATGCTGGTGTAAAATGGGCATAACTCTTTGCTCCTATTATGGATTGTGGTGAAATTAGTATCATTGGAAAGCTAATTCAATTATATATCTTTTGGTGGGTCATGAGCTCAAAAATTCATAGTATAATGAGAGATATGTTCGTTTGAAGTTGACCATACCAATATCCATCTCAAGAATTCAATCGGCAAGGAATGTGTTAATTATTCTAATAGGTAGGACACTTTTGAGGCCTTAATACTCATCAGGCTAGATCATGTAGCTACCAAATCACTAACTTTATTTCTAACGAGCTTGAAATAGGATTCTACTATTATTTTATATTCTTGAGGTATTACAGTCTATACCCTTAGACCATTTCCAGTCTTAAACCATAATATTGCCTTTCCTTTTAATATATATGCTACCATCTCAACTATCTCTTTACTAGATAAATGAATTACATCCAAAGCCCTTTGGATTTGATCAATAAAGTCTTGTGGGTCATCATTAATATCTGATCTAGTGAATGTGGGAGGATCTAATTTGAGAAAATCCTACATCCGTAGACTAGCGACCTTATTCTCACCACTAGAACCTATAGTTGGAATAACTGTCCTTGAGCTAGTAAAATAACTATACTAGTCAATATTCACATTCTATTCCTGAAATATTGCTTAGTAGCACTAATATATGATTTTGAGGGTGCTGGTCTCTCCCTTAACTCTTTCGGAGATGGAGGAGTAGAAGAGGTTTGCGATACAAATTCAACTTGAGCCTCACTTTGATTACTTGTCTAGGTGGTTACCTGCTGGTCCCTTCACCGACAGCTATATATAATTGCTTAACTATATTCTTACTCCCTTTTGTAATTGGAATCTTTACTATAATAAGAAAAAAACATTTTCAATAATTAAAAATAACTCCACCTATAATTTGGGCTATATTGCATGATCTAAGATATGATGAAAAAAGACAACCCCTAAATGTCCTATAGCCTCCTATTTATAGATGTGGTTCACAAAATAACCATAAGAAAGAATCTAGAAAGACACAACTTCATAGACTCCCTAGGATGACCTGCTATGATACCACTTTTGTGACACTTCAAATCCCGTTGGGCAAACAAACACCCATAGCCGTAAAATCTCGAGAGCACCAACCTATGACCTTATACATATCGTTCATATAAATATGATAATTTAAGTTTCTTCCAAATATGATAGAATGCATCAATAAGAATAACCACAGAGGCAAGCACAAATTTATATATACAAGACATGGCCATCGGGGCCACAACATCTAAAAGATAAGACACTACTATGCATAACTTTACATTGGTCTACAAAGCCCCTAAAAATACATCAATTTTTTTAAGGTCAAGACAAACCCCCATATTACTCTTAAGTATTGTACAATACCAAAACATATGTAATAGACTCGAAAAGCCCTGAATCAATTTAAAGCTCACCAATAGCCGTTGAATAGGCTGTTCTCCTACTAAGAAAGTGTATTAGCTGAAACACCCATGCCTGCAAAATAAGATGCAGGTCCCCCATAAGGGTTGCCAAAATAAAAATATGTACTGAATATGTAAGGTTGAAAGTAATTAAATGTAATGCAAAAGCTCAATTGAAATTAGATATAAGTGTATAACTGATTCTAGAAGACCACTTTTACATACACTTGCAGGATCGGGTACGTTATGTTCTTTTCTTCATTTCAACCTTCTTACTTTATAATATTTGTAAGCCATATAATGTAAATAACCAACTTATAAGTGGTAAATATACAAATTGGGATCAGCTCATGCTAGGCTTATGCCCCTGAGCTACCACCCATGTAAAAACAAATTGGGATTGACCCATGCTAGACTTATGCCTCTAAGATACCACCCATATATAGAGGTATCAAGATTGACCTATGCTAGGATTACTCCCCTGAGATGCCACCTGTTTAATTCAGATTTGCATTACTTAGTTTATTTAGCTTTTAAGATTGTTACTTTGGTGGTCATAACATTATGGTACTTTGGAATAATAATCTGTAATTAAGCGACATGTGAATAAACACTTAATGCAATAAAAATATGGTAGGGATAAGTTTGTACATGAATGAACTATTTAGGAGCTGAAAATAACACATGGGTCTTATTTGACTCAAAAGAGAACATCTAAAACTTGGTGGTGAAAGTAGATATGTAGACTTGATAATAAGGACGTATTGAGGTATTTTTAACACATTAAATAGTGGGGAAAAGGTCGTTATCTACATAGGAGATCATGCACTGACACTATGTATAATTTGGTATAGGAGAACTTTAGAAACTTACTTTGTAACACAAGTGTTGGATTTCATGCCAAAGAATACAAAATAATGTATGCCTGACATACCTTGCTGTACAACTCCGATACTAACCCAAATTAACTTCCTACCTTTTTGATTACTTATCTACAATAAAGTATATGGTAAAACTAGTATTAGTTATTAACTAACACATTTGGGCTACTTAACTTTACCAAAATAGTAGCTGGGCAGTAATCCCATAATTTATCAAATAAAGGGTGTTATTTTTACCCTTTGCTCCTCAAATTACATCCACATACCATACATAGTGTTTAATATCTCCTGAAATAATTCTGGCTTTGTTACACTCTCAAAACAATTCATAAAGTGGAATATGCAGTACACATATACAATATTTAGTTTGGTGGCGTATCAGTACACTCCTTCTTCAATATTTTAATACAAACTACTCATACCTTTCCCCAACATCAACCTAACAGTACCCAACATATACACATAAAATAGTCCACAAAACAACCCCAAATTTCCTTTATCATAGCAACCAAATATTCAACTCATCATCCCTTAAGTTTTTTATAACAACATATCCATACTATTTACCTAAACTCATACATAAGAAGGGTAAAATAAGCCAGTCACCTTACCTTAATTTTCTACAACTTATCCTCTTAACTTGAGCTCTTCAAGAACTTAAACTTTTCTTCACACTTTAAACCAAAGAAGAAAAGAGAAGTCTCTTAATAACAAAGAAAAGTGGGCAGCTAGCTTATTTTATATTTTGCCCTGTATTTGTAATTATGCATGAATAATATGTTTTCCCAATCTTCCATAGGAGAATTAAGCTAAACCATAAGTGTTTTCACTTACCTTGGCATTCAAAGGTGAGGATTTCTTCAAGAACACTAGTAGGAGAATTATGGTTGCTCTTTGCTATTCTAGAGATAAGTAGATAAAACTTGTAAAATATGATCCTTTTTTGTGACTTAGAATTGAAAGAAATGACCAGCAACTTAGCCTTATAAAGGCCTTATTTTGGCTATCTCCTTAGCTGTATATTGGACCTCAAATTGGTCAAATTGGTCCAAGTAGGTGATGCACCTACTTAAAGATTGTAAGTTGCTCAAAGGTAAAAGTAGGTGATGCACCTATTTGCTTGATTCCTTGTTGGACCAAATTAAATTGGGTCTTGGCAGATTTCAGTGTTAGGACCTTTCTCTATTTTCTTACTCTTTTACTTAGTTTGGCCCCAAATAAGTACATCAGTATAGGAACAAATTTGATCTATAGCCTTGTGTCCATCAACTTGGTCCATATGGCTCAAGTAGGTGACTCACATACTAGCTTCATCAAGTCAAGCACCTCAATATTTTATTCTATTTTCAGTCCTTAATCTCTTTAATCTAACACACAACTTGTATACACTAGGTTACTCTAAACTTTAGATTCAAATACTAGCTTATGATCCCAAATTAAATAGTTGTATTGATGTTAACTTGGTTGCTTCACATTAGAATGTACGGGCAATATCTATAAATCCATTTACACCATCAATACTCGTATAACAACTCTAGTACAATACCTATATCACAAGGCTACATCAAGATCTATATGAGTAGAACAAGTACCCATAAAATAAGGAGTGTTACATATTATTCTTAGACTTAATGGTTAGGCTCAATCCTTTTGTAGATTTGAGAATTGAATTTGTGAATTAAGATTAACTTGGACTTGTAGAAAGCTACAATCTAGGTTTATCATTAATTTAAACTTGTTTACTAGTTTCAATTCAAGTTTGACATTCATGATCTTTACGTGGCACTTTACTATGATGATACTATTCTCTAATTCCAATTCATGTCAAGCATATATGGTTTGAAGGCTATTTTAGGTGGGTTATCACTGCTGGTACACTTTTAGAGTATCTTTGTTGGTATTTTTTTCCTTGTTTATATCCATCAAACTTATAGGGTCTCAGTTGGATTATTTCTCTTTTGCTTGTGCCTTCTAGTCTGATGGGGCCCTAGTTAGGTTGTAGTTCGGCTGTATTTACTTTTGAGCTACTTATTCTATATATTTATCGTATTCCCTCAGTTTGAAAAATTATTTTTGCTTATGCCCCTTTATTTCTGACTTTAGCTTACATTTTCACAATTTATTATACTTATGTTATAATTTAGCTCAGTCAACCTATGATAAGTACTGAGCACCCATTATTTTTGGTACTCATACTGCACTTCTATATATTTATATGATACAGATTAGAGTATGAGATATCACTACTAATGTTACTTTGGAGCTTACTGCTACTTTAGAGATTGGGTAAGCTTTAAGAATTGGAGATGATCTTCTCTCCTTCGTCTACTTTTGGATTGTCTTTTGCATATTCTAAAACTACTTGTGTATTTGGTACTATCTAGTGCTCTTATTTTGGATTCATTGGATCTTGTACTCATGAGATATTCTTTTGCTTATTTTCATCTTTTTATCAGTTGCCCAACACTATCATATTTATTTATTCTATTGCCTATATTTTTATTATATGTCTAAATTTAGTATTATTTTATCTTTCACCATTTAGCCTATTTTTTTTTTTATTATTCTAGGTTGTAGTTTGTCTTTCCTACTAGTGGGTTAAATAGATACAATCATGAATTGAGAAAGCAAGTCATGACAAATTGGTATCAAAATGTAGTTTCTCCGATATTATTGGTACAAGAGCAAGTGTCTAGTTAAGTACCATAGATTGGTACGATGATGTTCATATCCTATCTTTAGGAGGCTACAAGATATTTGTAGAAAAACCTCACTTTCTTTGTTCATTTCTGGTGTGTGAAGTCTATATTGGTTTTTAAATTCATATTGTTTCACTCTCTTATAGATAGATAGAATGCAAGATATGATAGTATAGGATGAAGATCTCAAGCCTTTAGTTAGGGAACCCATTATAGGCAGAGGTCGACCCATAGGTCAAGGATAGGCTAAAGCTACAACACAAATTAGGGGTCAGGTTAAGGAGCCTTCATCAGATCTTGTTATTTCTCTCATGGTAGAGGTAGATCCTGAGGTTCAGTCGCCCCAGCTGCAGGTGGACTAGGGGGACACCTAGGCCTCTTTAGGGTTTATATATTCCTCAGTTTGAAGAAATTCTTTACTTCAGCAATTAGGGTTAGTAGGTGTTGAGCCTTCTGACATTACTCTATTGCTAGATCACAGTGGTACTAATTTAGAAGCACAACCAACAGTTGGCTCCCAGAGTAGAGGTTTCTCCAACATTGATTGTTCCACAGATAACAACCACTCAACCAATTATAATTAATGAGAATTAAAATATGTTGGGTTGATTTTTTAGATTGACTCCACCTAAGTTTGCAGGGGACCTAGGGGAGGATGAATTTGAGTTTCTAACTAGTTGTGAGGAGAGGCTCCATAATTTAGGCCTAGTAGAGAGATGGTATGGACTACACTTTCTAGTTTGATCAACCATCCAGATAGTGGTGGAGAATTTATATGGATTCAAACCCAGCTGAATCTCCTCCTATGACATGGACTTAATTCACCGAGGCTTTCTTAGAAAAGTATATGCTTTACACCCTATGCGAGTGCTTGAGGGTCAGTTTAACAACTTGGAGTTGGGTTATAGGATGGTTTTTAAGTTTGGATAGACATACTACTCTGATCTCACCTACTGAGTATGATTGGATTCATTACTTTGTTAGAGGGATGAGATTTCCTCTTTGCTTGGCCACTCTGAGTCTAGTTGCTAGTGGTAGGTCCTTCATAGGCATTTCTAGTTATGCCCTAACTATGGAGGAGAAGCATCACAAGGCTCAATGGTTCATCAATAAAAGTCCATGTTAGCAAGGTAGTTATAGTGGAAGTCATAACAACTCATCATTAAGAGGTAGAGGTTTTTAGGTAGGTATCCTCATCATCAATCTTATCAGCAAAAAGGTTAGTCTGTTCGCGTTGTTCATGTAACAATTCACATTACTAATTAGAGTCAATTCTATTATAAAGACTAAGTGTAGAGTCATGGCTAGTCTTCTAGGGATGTATTGTCAGGGTCTTCATGTCGATATGTCTATTTTTGGTCAACCGAACCTTTTCGATAAAACAAAGTGATTAGGTTCTATTATGATTATGGCGTTGTCATGCATTTCTCCAAAGAGTGACTCCAACATGGGATGATTAAGCCTAAAACACAGATTATTCAGTAGATTTGACTAGTGCCACTTCCAACTAGAGGTGGTTCTTAGGGACACAAGGGTAGTCCTTAGGGTTGTAGAAGAGGTCCTCAGACAGGTGGGACAAGTGGCTGGTCAGGTACTCATCCTAGAGACAGATAAGTTTATTTGAATGTTATACGTGGTAGAACAAAGGTGGAGTCTTTTGATGTTGTTATTACATATATGATTTCAGTATGTCATCAACTGGCTTTTGCTTTATTTAATTTGGGATCCACTTATTCATAAGTGTATGCTTATTATACATGGCAATTAGAGTTTCCTGGGAGCCCTTATCTATGCCATTGTGTTTAGAAATTTCTGTGGGTGATTTTTTAGTAGTGGATCAGGTTAATAGATCATGTGTTGTGACCCTTCAAGAGCTTGAAAAGCAGGCTGAACTTATTATGCCATATATGGAGGATTTTAACATGATTCTTGGCATGGACTGGTTATCCCACTACCATGCGATCTTGGATTATTTTTCTAAGATTTTTACCTTGCCATACTTGGCATACCCCCAATTGTATGGAAAGGTTCTTTTAGCCGCATGCTGACATAGATTATTTCTTATGTTCGGGCTAAGAGACTGGTATCTTGGGTTTGTAAGTTTTTTCTTTCTTATGTTCATCATGTTAGTACAGAGAGTCCGCTTCATTATGTTTCTATTGTTTGTGAGTTTTTTGATGTTTTCCCTACTTACCTGCATAACCTTTCTCCTGAGCATGATATTAAATTTGCTAT
The DNA here is from genome assembly GCF_002878395.1 of Capsicum annuum. Taxonomy (NCBI): domain Eukaryota; kingdom Viridiplantae; phylum Streptophyta; class Magnoliopsida; order Solanales; family Solanaceae; genus Capsicum; species Capsicum annuum. The sequence goes on along the minus strand of NC_061117.1, from coordinate 78,553,993 downwards.
TGACAATAAGCCGAACACCGACCTATTTATATGGCACCTTACTATAGGGCTCCTATCGAGCTTAAGGAGCTAAATAATCAACTGCAGGATCTTCTGGTTAAGGGTTTCATTAGGCCGAGTGTATCACCTTATGGTTTGCCACGACTCAATTTCCAAGAGTCATGATGACACCTACTTTAACCCACATTATAGGTAAGCCAAACCATAGCCTGGAATGATCAGTAATGGGCTAGAAGGTAGAATGTATGAATAATACTAATATAAGGAAATACACATGTCTAGACCAGAAACAAAATATGATATCACAAATAAAGGATAATAAATAAAAGAGTGTCCAACGACCTAGTAAAGTCAGTATAAGAGCCTTTAAGAAAAAGAATATGAGTACTAGTAGTATCAATCTACAAGTAGTCTCGAATGAAAGACTATCCAAAAGTAATAGAGGGAGAGAGAATCAACTTTGGCTCCAAAAACTCACCTATCTTCAAACCTTGATAAATGCTAGAGTGGATGTTAGCGACGGCTAGTAGTACTCAAATCTATATCATAAAAAGATGCAGAAGTATAGTATATATACTAAAACAATGGGTATTCAATAGGCATCATCATATAATAAGATATGAGAAGGTAAACTAAAGGCAAGATACAAGGGAAAACCTAGAATAATACTGTAGATGCTTGAGAATAAATAATATAATAAATAACATTAAAAAGAATGTGACTAACTATAGCCTAACTGCACCCATAAGCCAGAAGGCACAAACAAAAAAAAGGTAACCAAATCGATCCCCCATAAGCCCGATGGATATAATTAAGAGAGAAGCCCCGAGAGTAATAATCATATGTAATCGAACATTGAATTCATACCCATGAACCCCTATGTACCATAAGCTCCATACTCGAATCGGTTCCTTAGCTGGATAAGAACTCTTCAATGCCGTACTTGAATAAAAAATAGTGTCATAAATACTTGGCTCAAACCAGAAATAATATCATATATGCCGGACTTGAATTGGTCTTAATATCATAGATGCCAGACTAAAACTTGTCGGTGAATAAATCTTAGTATAAGTTTAATCAAGAGTCAAAAAATTTCCTAAGTCCTCCTAGGGTGGGATAAACATAAAATAATAAAATAAGGCCTCTTAGATGTATAAAGAGCTAATTAAGATATTGGACCTCAAGAGGCTCGACGGGGCCTGCCACTAAACCACAAAATTTTATTCTAAGGTAAATTTCTACCCAAAACTAAGCTAAGGCATCCAGGTCCTGCTATAAGGTGTCAATTACATCTAACAAGTTCTACAATCACAGTCAAATCCCCAAAAAGATTAGTTGGCCAATTCTACCTAAAACAACTTACTAGTGGGATAAATATTTTGAGTTTTACAACACATACTACCAAGTCATAATTTCCTACAAAAGTCTAGCATAATACCATAATAAAAATCAATTTAAGAGAGAGGTAAGCCTAGCCTACTTGGACACCATAGAATGCCTAAGAAGGTCCACTAAATTAGAGATTTTCTCTTTCGTGAATCCTTCATACAATGCCACACTACCAAAATAAGGACCTACTCATCAACACAAGAATAATGACACCCATATTGCATAGAATTACTTTGGGTCCAAAACTAGGCCAAAAATTCCATATGGGGACCTTTTACGGAATCACACCTTTAAAATCATCAAAACATCCCTCTATGATCAAGTATCATTTATACTTAAGAATAATTGAATTTTGAGCTCAAACGAGTTTAGAATTGACCCATGAAAGAACTAGGGATTTAAGGTTAAATTGGAGAACTACTCAAGGAATTTAGACGTAAACTTATAAAAATCAAGATAGAAAAATGGCCCCAATGTGCTCTCCAACTCACCGTGAACCCTCAATGGCCACCTCCTCTTTCTTTAACTCTCTTGGGCTTTGATAGATGATAAGTCACCATTTAAAGACTTAATAGAACTTTTTAGGCTTAAATTGTAATGTTTTTCCTATAATTCAATGCTAATATCATGTATAATGCTCATTTATAAAGGTAAAAGTTGAAAATGAAGATGAGCAAGTGATTCGAGTCATTTAGACATTGAAAACATGAGAGATAGAGCTTAAAAGTTCACTTGGGCTTGCTGGGGCAACATCTGCATGCATATGAGGAAGCTATGCTTGTAGGCGGCTAATTAGTGAAACTAGTGGCCCCTGTTCATGACCTGCACATGCAAGCCAGCCACATGCATTTTCACCTGCGTCAGCAGGTCACTAGTGGGGTGGAATTTTCTTAATTTCATTGGAACATGAATTTTTGATCTAATTAGAGTTTTTAGCTCATTTCCACCATTATTTTAGTTTTCTTAAGCTTAGAAATATCAGAGTGATATTTCAAGTGATAAATTAGTAGTTCTAACTTAAGATTTATTTAATTTGAAGCTTGAATATTATATTATCTAGAGATTTAATGGATCAATTTGAAGAGAATTTGGGTATATCTCTACTTCTCTTTCTATGAATAGATAATTTCTTATCTTGGGGTTATGTTTGAATATGATGTTATTATTGTATGTTTCTTATTTATTTGTCTTCCTAATTAGCTAATTGAGGGGTTTTCATCCATTCCATGTTTTAGTTGAGAATTAAAGGTAGAAAACTTTAATTACCTTTGAACCCTTATTATTCTTGACAAAGGAGATATGGGTAAGGAATGGGTACGAACAATAAGTTGAATTACTTCATTTAATGGCATCTCTTAGATGGAAGGATACTAATTGAGGCCATAGATTGTTCAAATAGCCACACATATGAGGTGTTTAAAAGAACCCAATCGTGATATTTTGGTGTTTCATTGACAAATTAACACTAAAAACTCATAATCTAGCCTACCTATGACTTTTAGCTAAATTTGACAAATATCTAATTATCCATGCATGAACCCACACCTAGTAAATCATAACCCCAAGTCTCATCTACTTTTGTTTAAACTCTAATATTTTCTATCTTTGAAATTACATTCTAAAGATGATAAATTTGTTAACTCTAAAAACATTCAAATAAACCCCCCAACTTAACTCTCATTTTTGTTTTACATCATATTACACGCCAACTTCTAATTGACTTCTTATACTCAAGCTTGAAATCCATGTCTTCATCATTCCATGAGGATGCGACCCCAACCATTGTTGGGTTTCTATATTGACAATGACCGCTTATATCTCAAGGGTGTAATTTTCGTGTCATCAATTTTGGTATCATTATTAGGGAGCAAAATATAGTTTTCATTCTTGTAGTATTTTTAGTCACTTTGAGTTAGCCGTAGTGTTTATTTACGTTATTTTTTATTTTTGTTCTTTCTCAGGTGAGGATCATTGTCTATATGATACTATGAGACAACACGGTAGTAATACCGGTAGTTTTGTTAGGTATCTCGAGGATGATGATCACTTGAGAGATGTAGGCCAAGCTAGTGCTATATGTACTTCACGGGCCAGTATTTAAAGAAAAGGGATAGACAAGTGTTACTCCAAGGTACAACCTAAGGTAGTCATACTACCATCTTAAGGCCTCATAATCATAGTAAGAACTGGTACTGGCATAATCAGGGTCCCTAAACCAAATATCTCAACAAGAGATAATTGTCTATAATAAAATAGCTGTATGAGAAAGGAATCAGAATCATACCTCGAATCTCAACATTAGTCCAATAATCAACCTTCTATTGACCAACCATAATACCAACAATATAATAACCAGCTATTTCAAACAAACAATACCTAAACCAGCCCCCATAACCCAGGAGGCTCAATTAACACACAACACATAATAAGCAATACTCATAACCTATAATTATACAACCCCTCAGAAGGCTGATAGATATAAGAACCAAACAACATACTGGTGATAGGGCAATGCACATACTCTAATGAATGCAAGTAAATCCATAATACCACAAACTATCTAAGTACCATAACATAACCTAATGTATACACCTCCTCCAGCTTGATGGCTCATAAAGGTAGGACCTACAATGAACTCTCTTCTCTAGCACAATGCTCACAAATGAAGAGACTCCTAGGGGTTTCAGGTTTACCTATATACACCAACCCGGTCTCAATCCAAGATTTCTTATCATCATGATCATCATCATCAATCTACTCTGCCTAATACTCGAGAGATGGATATATAATAAATGCATGAACTCAAACCATGGCTAAAGTAGTCTTAAAAGGGTTAGAATATCTCTTGACCAAAGTAAATAGTAGTAGTAAAACCATGGATCAAAATCTATATTAGTCATATTTCTAAAACCTTATTTTAGATCCAAAAGTTCATAAATCATCCGTTAAGGTGGTACGGCTTCCTTATGAAAGAATCCATTTTAAAAGTGAAAAGTGGGAATAAATCCCCTTTTTAGGAAAATAGTAGTAAAATCATGCTTTTAGTTAGAATCGTACCGTTAAGTGAACATAATACCCCAAATCTATGCATGCCATAACTAGTATCCAAAAAATATAATTATAAGCATCTAACCATCCATAAACTATGGCTACATCCTTTACAAGGATAAATAACTCATTCAGAGTTCAACTAATATCATATACAATCTTGGGCCCAATAGTATATAACTAGCATAACCATAATACTACAATCCAAGAAACCATAATAATCCACCGAGTCAAGTAGTAAACCTTATACTAAAGGTTCATTAGCCTCAACTATGCCTAACATGCTAGTAACCTAGGGTAATAGGATTCTAGAAGAATAATAAGTATATCATC
>NC_061117.1:78542590-78546223 GCF_002878395.1 Capsicum annuum | reverse complement strand
TGCATTCATCATCTTACGCCCAACATGACATTCAAGCCTATCATTAAAAATCACATATAACTTTAAGGCAAATACCCCTAAAGGCATACTTAGCATATTCTCTAAACCTTTATCAACAACAATTTTCTTGCACTATTCTTAAAAACATATACACAATTTCTAACTAACCATGATATATATCAAAGACTTGGCCTCAATCTTACTCCACACTTTAGCCTTAGATAGAAAAGCATAAATAATCTTTCTTAATGAGGGTCATCAACTCTCTCACATATAAACCATTGCTTATCCACTATCATCACCACTATCTTAACATAGGAAGAGGTCACCGAAGGGCTAACACATATGAACCAGAAGCACAAAAACTACAATACATAACATTCACACTTATCTTTATCCTGAGGAATAAAATATCAAAGGCATGGATTCATTAAAGAAATCTAAGCTGAGGACATGCATGATATAATGCGAACTTCACTAGTATCATGAGTTTAAAAACTGGTCATACTCTAAAACATGAGTTTATACTTATCATGAGCTATTCAACATAAGACTGGAGTTCATAGATTCATAAGAGATAACTTGAATCATAGAGAACATGCTTGCTAGAAGCTGAGAATGGGCTTGAGCACACATGATAGGTATAAGCATAGGCTTGTGGCGTGGAATCATCAAGCAAGTGATGGATTTGGTGTTATAATGACTGAAATCCAAGGAATACACTAGAGTAAGAAGGGATCACCATCTCATCATAACTCATTATTGACATGTATCATAATCTAATTCTCAAAACTTGGTTTGGTTCTTCACTAACCATCTCCCCCTTAGGTCAAAGCTAGTATTCTAAGTATGATGGTCTACTCCATATCCTCGATATTAAGCCATAATTTTATCATCCTATTATCTACACATAAATGCTAAACTAACAAGAATAAACTAATTTTGAACTTACCAACTTTATTCTTAAACAACCCATCCATATGCCATCCTTAACTTTCTAGCTTCAATAATCATCATCAAAGACTTACACTCTCATTTGCAACCATACCTACATCTCTAATCACATAATCATAACTAGCCTTTCTCCACCTAGCAACTCAACATTACTACTAACCCCACAATATGCAATAATCCTCGAAAAATAATACAGCCCCATAGAAAATTAGGCACACTTTTACACCATACTTAATTACGAACACATGATCTTACACTCTTGCATACACTGTTCAGGCCTACTAGATCACCTCTATATAACTAGCATCAACAACCGAACCATCAACTGTTCAAACTTAATGTCTAGAGCTAAACATATTTACAATCCAATCTCACACACAATTTTCACTTCAAAACTATAGAACATAGCTTTAAGAAAAACTAGTACACAATGACAATCGATCATAATCATATGGCCTGTCTTATTCATAATTTGTTAACGCATCCTCCTTCTTCACATCATTACTATTTACCCATCTTCACACCTAAATTACTTTCATAGCTCTATAAATTTCAACTAAACTTCCTCTTGCAATCTCAGGAAAGCCTAAATTAACAATACGCAATCACCAAGTACTTCCATCAAGACCTATACTTTCTAGCACAACAAATACCATCAATAACTCTTTTCATACTTCAAGCAAACAACAATCCACCTTAACTAATAATCTCCTTCTCTAACTTCACTAAACTAACAAACAAGGGTATATCACTTTATTACTAATTCAATCATAAGCAAAATTTCATCTATACATATTCAATAAATCACCCTTACCACCATTCTTGCCACTACACTTCTAAACCCACAAGTTCAACTAACACAAGACTTTTAACTAAATGTTACTACTTCTGTCACTACACAAAAACCCATACTTTCAACTAACACCAGAACAACAAGATAAACAACAAGTTGCTAGTGAATCATAATAGGCCTCACACGGCTTCACTAGATTTTGTTTTTGTATTTTGAACAAGAAAATTAGATGAATAACAAAGCAACTATGCTAGTGAATCAAAATAGGCCTCACACAGCTTCACTAGACTTTGATTTTTCACAAATATAATGATAATAAGATTACATAATACAAGAGATAGAAACTTGACACACAACATTCAACGATCTAAGAATACACCTTACTCTGTCTTAATTAAATAAATCATAAGAACAAGGGTATAACTTCAAATATGAGGGACTGATAACATACTAGAAGGCTCCTCTCAAGCCGCTTTTATAAAATTTTTAAAACTTCTGCCAGCAAATATAAGAGCATTATCTGGGGAGGAAATTGGAACTTGTTGATCGTGTTGTCTCAAGAATACTACATAGATAGGGAAGTATAGATTTATGTTACGAATTCTGGGGAGGAATCTGAAAACACATCTGGCTTTGATTTAGTGCACGATTTTTACAAACATGATAAAGAAATTCAATCTTTGAAACTCAAAAGCACTGACAGGATACTTTCTAGCTCTCTTACAATCCCATAACTATCCATGGAGACTTAAGCTTAACAGTTTTTGATATCTTTAAAATGAGGCAGAGTTGGCCAGAATAGAGTAAGATGAGAATTTATATAAGTTTCTTGGAGAACCTTTTAATAGTACGATCTTAGATTTGAAAGAAGGGGAACATTTCCTAAATACCCTCTAGCCTCTCGAAGAAAAGTACAGACATCTCCGTACTGTTCTGCAAGACTCTACGAGACACGACTTCATAGACACCCTAGGACACTTGAACTCTGTTCTCTAATGCCATGTTTGTAACACCCCAAAATCGAGTTCCAAGATGTCACACGGTGCTTAGGGTCACAAGTAACCCCAAGCTAACCCTTCTACTAGCGTATCTCATAAGCAACTGAATAATAAGTACAAATATATATGCAAATCTGTGGAAAATAACTCTTTTTGAATTTGATCAATACAATACTAAAGTTACAGGATTTCAATTTTCCTTTACAACCATAACTAAAATGAAATGCATCAACTTCTACTGACTGTCTATAAAGCCTCTACTAGTCCTGACTGTAGGTAGCAGGGTTATGACTCCCGATTACCCCAACTCAATACGACTGAATAAAGAAAATACAACACTTCTCAAACTGTATAACTAACTCAATTCCTTGAATCAAAAAATCTCATCACCTGCTAACTGGATGCCGCGAACTGACTGGATCTGAAGATGTACACTGCACCTTGTACCTACATTCCGAGAAAATATAGCCCACATACGTATATGTGGGTTAGTACCATGGAAATTTACCGAGCATATGGGGGTGCAATGCATATATAAAATAATATCTTAATATCATTACAGTTTATAAAATTATCCATACTGATATAAATGACTCACTTAGCTTGAATTAAAATCATCATAATCATAAGAGAGTAAAATATATTGGGTGAAACATATGAGTCATCATAATAAATCTCAATTCACTCCATCTCGATTCCAAATCATCAAAGCAATCAAATCTCATAACAATTCTCTTTGGAACATATGTTCATTAAATCTTTTGAAAATAATGACTTTCTCAAACTCAGTCTTTCAAACAAATATGTTTTCATCTTAGATAGAAGAATAAGACTTTTCATATTAGATGAAAACATATTTGTTTGAAAGACTGAGTTTGAGAAAGTCAT
>NC_061117.1:78467617-78542490 GCF_002878395.1 Capsicum annuum | reverse complement strand
TATATTGGGTGAAACATATGAGTCATCATAATAAATCTCAATTCACTCCATCTCGATTCCAAATCATCAAAGCAATCAAATCTCATAACAATTCTCTTTGGAACATATGTTCATTAAATCTTTTGAAAATAATGACTTTCTCAAACTCAGTCTTTCAAACAAATATGTTTTCATCTTAGATAGAAGAATAAGACTTTTCATATTAGATAGGAGAATACACACACACACATTGGGAGATCTCATAACCTACATAAATCATGTGAGCCACATGGAGTCCAACGTACAACCCACGTTGGGGAGAGCCGTCCTATCCTTGCCATCGGAGTAGGACTATAAGTATCAAATCCAAAAATTAGTGATCACTATATATAATCAGCCTCAATTTCAGCTCCTATGAGGGCACGTAGTTCTAGGGAAGTACCAACATAGCTATACCTCCCACTCGGTGCTAAATACTATTCTTGAACTTAGCTCAGATCTTTTCAAAGAAAATCCACCACAAAATAATTTAGCAATTCACAATGGGAGCCATCATGCTACCCCTTTTTCATAATAAATCAAAATGTGGATTTCATTTCTCATTCGAGTTCAAAAATAACTCTTACAAGATCAAAAGGTCAAATCATTCAAATCTCAAGGTGTGCATAACACATTACTTTCACAAAAATCATAATTCTCAAATAGGGTGCAAAACCCATATATCAATACTTGAGCAAAATATTTTAAGATTCACACTTTATGTAGCGAACATGTATAATTCATATGAAAATCTGGAGATTCAACTTTAAATATGATATTAACATCAAAACTCAAGGAATTTATCTTCAAGACATCATAAAAATATAATAGACTTTTGAACAAGAAAGTAGGATAATAGTTTCTATCTCAAATTCATATCAAAGCATGTAAAATCATATATCATTGAAAAATAATACAAATTTTGGGCACAACAACGAAAGGATATTCTTGTTGAAAAATTTCACATACCTTAAATTTGAAGCTTTGAATGAACTCTTGACCTTGGGACTCTATTCGTGAAAATAATGAGTGCTTCTTGTAGCCCTCGGAATGGGGATTCCGAATTTCAAAGAATTATTGAAAACTCATGGTTGAATCTTGAGATATTTGAATATTTAGGTTGAAACCCTAATGAATGTTCTTGGTGATTTTGAGAGTAAGTAAACTTATTTTGGTGTTATGGAAGTTTAATCCCATGTTATAGACATATATAGGGGTGTTTTTGGCACTTGGAAGTGAGGTATGCGGCGCATTGCTTATCGTACACATTTAAGTATGCGCCGCATTGCTTATCACACACATATAAATATGTGCCGTATTGCTTATCGCACATATTTATGTATGTGACACATTTCTTATCGCACATATTTAAGTATGCACCGCATTTCTTATCGCACACCTATTCCAGTAGCCATGTGTGATTGGTTAGGCGACACACTCTACTTCGCAAAGCCATAACTCCTTGCTCGGGTGTCAGATTTTGATGAAATTGGTATCGTTGAAAAGATAATTCAATTATCTAAAATTTGATAGGTCTTGGGATGAAAAATTCCATGTATATTAAGAGATATTATCATTTGACGTTGACCCTTGTAGAATCAAATGTTAAACTTTGGATGAATCAATTGGTCTTAGCTCAACTTTGTTCTAGGTCATTGCTATGAACATTTTTCACCTCTAAACTACTCTATAGAATAGGATAATGATCATGCAACTTGTATTCATGTTAGAATCACTTGGATTAGATCTTAGATACGCAGGAACGATGGTTAGAATTCCAGCACGAAAATACGGGGTATTACAGATATAGGTAAGGTAGGCTAACTATTGACGGATTCAAGCAGAAAGGCGTTAAGATGTTTAGTAAATTTTTTACTCGCACGGATTCCATAAAGTCTTAAACAAACTCCTTAAACAATGACCTTGCAATATTAATCCTGAATTCTTATTCCTCTTTTTCAAAGAATGTTAGGAAATCCTTTGAGCAGTTCTGTCACAGCATGTATAATACTCTTACCTACTTTCTTTCCAAGAGTTAAAATAATGATTGTGGTCCAAAAAGGGATCATGTATCCTTTTATTTTAGGTTGTAAAATTACTTTTTAAGCATTGTCTGTTATATTTTTTTGATTATGTAACTTGACTTTTTATCTGCTATGTGCCTACTATTTCTATTTGTTTGTATGTTTTGTTCAGTGTATTGCTCTTTTTTATTATGTCAAAAAAGGGGAGGAAATAGAAACATCATAGTGGCTTTCGAGTCAGGGGAGCAAATCCGACTACAAAAGCATAGAAATCAACTAATGCTCCAAAACAAGAGAGCATGCGAGAAAGGGGGAGTAAATAGACTACCAGAACAGGGAAGTCAACTGATGTTTATTATTTGTTATTATCAAAAAAGGGAGATTGTTAGCCCCAAACTCTCCTAATATATTTTAATAATGACAAACTAATAAACAAATATCTTGCAAGATACACCGAAGATACAGTGGCATCAAAAGGATCCTGAAGGAATTAATTTAGGATCTCCTAGAATATCGAAGAATATCTTGCACAATGAAAAAAACATCCACTCATTAAGGAGCCAGCACTGAACTTTGAATAGCATCAATCATGGATCTTATTATATCCCTAAATATAAGAAAGATGAATAACAAATCAATCACAACAACATCTATCAGAACAGAGCATAAAGGAAAGAAGACCACACCCTCTACATGGACATATCTGATATGAACATTTATGGTTATAAAAAGAAGGTTGCACCACATATGGACATACCATAGGGTGAAATTGTGATGACCCAAACCCAAGCGTGTTCGTGACAAGTATCTCAAGTCCTACATAGACCAGAGATCACCCCCTCTACCTAAACAAACCAAATGCACTACACCCCAAGGTCAGCTAAATTTTAAGTATATAATAAGATAACGTATAATAAAATAAGAAATTTTAAATGCATGTCCATAACCAACCACCGATGACAGGCCAATAGACCAACTGATACTGCCCAATAGCAATAGTAGTCTAAATAAAGCCTTATAATCTTTGGTCTAAAATTGAATATCAATAAAGTATCGAGACATGCCCTGGACAATAGCCAAAAACTAAATCCAAAGAAATAGTTAAAATGTAAGGGAAACCATAATCATGAAATGGAGTCGTACAAAGTATGGAGCTCACCACTTTAATCTAACTCACTAGCTGATCTCGAATCCAAGTCACTAAGTAAGAGGAGTAGAAGTATGACCAGTTCCTAAATCGTGTAGGGATACAGCGTCCAAAGATAGTTAGAAGGGTGAGCACTTGTATGAAACTTGCGGATAAGGATAACATAATGATTTGATCAATAATTTAAAATCACTCAAAACCAATGCACATAATCAGAAGCATAAACACACACACATATATTTATTACATGTAGGAATAGGGAACAAGGCTTAACATGCTTTTCAAAACCTTAGCCTAGATTATGTAGCTCATTCATCATAGAATAGTACCCATGGGCTATATGGTCCCCAACTCTCATAAATTATAGAATAATCTCATAAATATGCACATGAGGGACTCAAAACCTCTAATATATACCAAGGTGACTTAAGAACCCAATCATATAATGATTGACGAGGGACTCAAACCTCCCTAATCATGAAATAATAATAAGGGGGACTCAATCCTCCCAGGTCCCTTTTACCCCGAGTCGGCAAACGCAATTTTTAGTATCGGTCACTTAGACCTCCTTCTTCACAACTCAGCTACACAACCCTTATTATAGCCTAATTAAAATAAGTATCACACATTTCAATTCATTTAATCACATTCCACATTAAGGCATATAATGTTGGTATCATCATACCAACTACACTTGTAAGGTAACATATCATGCCAAAACATGTCCCATTAACTTGAGGAGAGCAACTCCCTTTGTTCATTAATACACATTGGGGAACACCGAATCCCTTTTTCATTAAATCATACCATTGTATTTCAAATACCTTTTTATATTATGCAATATTTCAAGACTTGTTCAGTTTTATATTTTTCCACAGTTCTCATAATTAAAACCAATTTAACATTATGGGGTTGGGGTTGAGGTTATAACCACTTCAAAAGCCACAATTTTGGTAAATTGACAATCTCCTAGTTCATTCACCATACCCATGCACCCACAAGTTCAAAACCATGGTTAAAGCATGGAAATTATAAATAAATCATGAGAAACTTTTTTTAGTTCATAAACAATAAAAAAAACCCAACCTTTATTTTAAAAACATCACAATAATCTCATGAACAATACTTCAAATTATATGCTTTTACAAAAGTAATAATGAGGGAAGAGTAACATGCCTATAATAGTAAGATGTGCAGAGAGAAATCACCATTGAGAGCCTTAATTGATCAACCTTTTAAAAACCCTAAGTGTTCTTGACCTTGAGGATTTAGAAGTATTTAAGGAGTTACTTAGATGTTTCTGAGAGATAATGACACCCTAAAAAGGTTAGAAGTCATGGGTTTCTATTTGGTTAAGAGGGGAAATGCCTAGAATGACCTCAACTTAAGAAGCTGAAAAGTGCCTCCTTTAATTATGAGTCAACCCCTTGACTTGTAACCACTCTTTAAGACTCGTCACCACTAGAGAACATAAATTAGGACATCACTGGACACCCTATGATTACACATAATGACTCATAATATCTCATTACGGCTCTTAGTTAGACACTCACACTCAGAGTAGAATCAATCCATAAACCTACTGGTTTGGTTACGACTTATCCTATCGACTTATCAAGACACGCTATGACTTATAGGGTCCATTCGTATCCAGGGCAGTGAGTTCAAATCTTAGGAAATTTTCAAGGGCCAAAATCCAATGTGTTTAAATTTTCCTCAACTTGGATCATTCATCCTTGAATGATGGCAAGGCAATTGCTAGAACAATTTGACTCCATATACCTCTACTTTTACCTTTAACAACCTCAAAAAATAAACATGTTAAGAATAACATATATATTACGCATGATTATCTGGAAAAAAATAAGAATGGATACTTTGACTTTATATCCTCTTCGGTTTCCCAAGTAGCCTCTTCAACCTTGTGGTTCCTCCATAGGAATTTTACCAAAGCTACATCCTTTGTCCCCAACCGATTAACTTACCAATCCAAAATTTCAACTAGGACTTCTTCATATGATAAAGAATCCAAAATATCAACCTCCTCTAAAGGAATAATCGTCGAAAGATCACCCATGCACTTTCTCAACATCGAAACATGAAACACCGAATAGATGGGGCTCATACTAGGAGGCTACTCTAACTTATATGTAATATTACCAACCCTCTTCAAGACCAAGTATAGGTCAACATATCGGGGATTGATCTTCCCCTTCTTCCCAAATTACATTACTCCCTTCATGAAAGATACCTTTAACAACACTCAATCTCCAACCTCAAACTCTAACTCCCTATGCCTCACATCCACATAGGAATTTTGGTGAATTTGGGAATCTTGAAGTCTATCCTGAATCACCTTTACTTTTTCCATTGCTTGGTGATCCAAATCTGGTCCAAGCATCTCTACCTCACCAGCCTCAAACCACCCAATAAGAGACCTACACCTCCTATAATACAACACCTTAAACAAAGTAATTCCCAATACTAGAGTGGTACCTATTACTATACACAAACTCTATAAGAGGTAAATGATCAACCTAACTACCACCATAGTCAATCACACAAGCTCAAAGCATATATTATAATATATGAATAGTCCTTTCTTCTTGCCATCCAACAGCGGGTGTAAAGTAGTACTAAGGCTCACCTTAGTTCCTAAACCTCTCTGAAATGAATGCGAAAAATGTGATGAGAACTGAGTACTGCCTTCTGACATGACAGAAATAGGTGTCGATGCAACTTAACAATCTCTTAGAGGAACAACTTCACATAATTCTCTATTGAATAATTAGTCCTCACTGGCAAGAAGTGATCAGACTTAATCATCCTAATAGATATATATATATCCACGATGACCCAAATTAAACTAATTCTGAGACCAAGGAAGACTAGTGATAAAATCCATATTAATTATCTTCCATTTCCACACCGGCATTTGATCTCTTAAGTTAATCCACCAAGCCTCAAGTGCTCAATCTTCATTGCAACCTTATTCAACTAATGGTAATTGATGCACATTCAAAGGTAACCATTTTTCTTATTCACGGACAAAATTAGTGGAGAGTTTATCTTGATTCTAGTCTAGTTAGATCTTCTCCTTTGACATAGACTTAGTTCTCTGAGGGAGAAATATATGCTTTACAGCATAGATATTATTTGAGGGATCAATTTTTAAGGTTGGAGCAAGGCTCCATGATTGTTCTGAAGTATGATCCTTGATTTTATGAGGGGTCTAAGCATGCTACTTCTATTTTAACTACTGATTTTGAAAGGGTTTGTTGCTTTATTTAGGGATTTAGACTTCCTCTTTTCATATCTACACAGACTTTGGTTGCTATATATTAGGTATTTTGTGAGGTTTTTTATCATGCTAAAGTTATAAAGGAGATGCATCGAGGCCCAAAGCGACAGTGATAAAAGGTTGCAATATCAGGGTAGTTTCAATGGAAGCCAAAGTGGCTTGCTGTTTAGAGGCAGTAGTTCTCATAGTAGGTACCATCTTGTTAGATGTATCAGTATCAAGGTTATTTTGGTAGTCTCGTTCAGGCTGTACTTCAAATTATTGATCGAGGTCAGTCTAGTTATAGTGATCATCCTAGCCAGAGTAGTGGTCAGCCTCTAATGGGTTCTTCTTCTGGTTAATCTAGTTGTTGTAGTTATTTTGGGTCAGTCAGATCTTTTGGTTTCAGTGGAGCACCTGAGGCATGTTATGGTTGCAGGGTTTATTTCCATTTTTTGAGAGAGTGATGTAGTTGTGGAATGATGATTCCTTTAGTTCAGAGTGTTCCACTAATTAGAATGGTATATCCCTTAGCTAGAGGTGGTATGCATGGTCATCAGGGTAGTTTTTAAGGTGCATGTGTATGTTCTCATGCAAGTAGGATAGGAGATTAGTTAGAAGCCCTGCCAAGTGGTGGGCGTGGTTAGTTATATGTCGTATCGGCTAAACCCAAGGCTGATTCTTTAGATCTTATTATCACAGGTATGATCTTGGTATGCCATCAATTATTTTTTATTTTATTTGATCCGAGATCCAGTTATTCTTTTGTGCATGTTTATTATGCTCCATGGTTAGAGTTTTCTTGGGACTTTTATGTGTGTTATTTTATGTATCTACACCCATGAGTGATTCTTTAGTAGTGGATTGGGTTAATAGATAATGTGTTATGATTGATTGAGAGTTTGATACTCTGGTTGATCTTATTGTGTTAGATATGGTGGCTTTTGATGTGATTCTAGGCATGTACTAGTTATCCTACAATCATACAGTCTTGGATTGTTTTTCCAAGACTATTACCTTAGTCATGCCTAGAATACCCTTGATTGTGTGGTAGAGATCTACTAGCCGCATGCCAACGAAGATGTTTTCTTATGTTTAGGAGACTTATTTTGAGCGGTTGCGAGTCTTATCTTGCCTAAATTCATGATGTTAGTATGGAGAGTCCGTCACTTGACTATGTTTTGATAGTTTATGAGTTTTTTGATATTTTCCCTACCGATCTACCTGGTCTTTCTATTTAGACTAATATTGAATTAGTTATTGATCTTGAGTTGGGTACCAGACCTATTTTTATGGAAACTTACAGTATGGATCTTGCCAAACTTAAGAAGTTTTATTAGACCGAGTGTTTCTCCTTGGGGATCTTATATCTTGTTCGTGAAGAAAAAGGATGGTTCCACATATATGTGTATTGATTATAGGAAACTTAATATGGTGACGGTGATGAACCAACTGCCAAGGTGCAGCAGTATTCTCTAAGATTGAATTGAGTTTTAACTAACATCAGTTGTTGATTTAGGTAGAGGATATCCTGAAGACAGCATTTAAAACCCGGCATGGTCATTATGAGTTCTTAGTAATGTCTTTTGGGTTGACCAATACGCCAACCATATTTATGGATTTGATGAAATGTGTGTTCAAGCCTTATTTGGATTGTTTTATGATTCTATTCAGGATGACATCCTTGTGTATTTGTGAAGTAGAGAGGAACATATGCATCATTTGAGGATTGTGCTCCTTATTTTGAGATATCATAGACTGTTTATGAAATTCTATAAGTATGTGTTTTGGCTTGAGTCGGTGACATTCCTTGGCCATGTGGTGTCTAAGGATGGGATTATGGTAGACCCAGAAAAGATTAAGGCTATTTGTGATTAGTCTAGGCCTATATCTCTATCTGAGGTTTGTAACTTCATTGGCTTGGCCGATTATTATAGAAGGTTCAATAAGAGTTTGGCCACTATTACAGCTCCAATAACCAGATTGATTTTAAAAGAGGTTCCTTTCTGATAGTCTGAGGAGTATGAGTCAAGCTTTTGAAAGCTCAAGGGATTTTTCACTTTATTAACCATCTTGGCTCTTTCTATAAAGGGTGATGGATTCACCTTATATTGTGATGCTTATGGCATTAGTTTAGGTTATGTGTTAATGCAGTAGGGTTGAGTTATCACTTATATATTGAGGCAGCTAAAAGTGCACGAGCACATTACTCTACTCATGAATTAGAGTTGGCGGTGGTAGTTTTCACTCTCAAGATTTGAAGATATTATCTTTATGGCATGCATCATGAGTTATTATGGATCATTATAGTTTTCAACATCTTATGACCTGGAGAGAGCTTAATTCTAAGCACAGTAGATGGATAGAGTTGTTTATATTATGATATCTTTTTTTGTATCATTTGAGCAAGGCAAACATGGTGGCAAACACCTTGGATCAAAAGGTGGTTGGTATTGGTAATTTGGCTTCTATCTCAATTTCTTGGAGGTCGTTGTTATGGCATGCCCATTCCTCAGCCAACTTAATGGTGCAACTTGATATTTTAGACCCTGGGAAGATTGTTGTAAGCTTTGAAATGAGGTCTTTGCTATTTGTACAAATTCGGAGTCATCAGTTTGATGATATAAGACTTTGCATTATCCATGATCAGGTGATTAGTGGTGAGTACAAAAGGGCTACCATAGATTTTAAGGTTGTTTTGAGATTTAATAGTCGCATTTGTGTTCTGAGGGTTGATAACTTGATTCAGTCAATTTTGTGTGAGGCTCATAGCTCTAAACGTTCTGTTCACTTGAGTATAGATAAAAATGTATAGAGATTTGAGGCAGTATTATTGGTAGAGTGGTATGTAGAGAGATATAGTGAAAGTTTTAGCTCGTTGCCTATGTAGTCAGTAGGTGAAGGGCGAGCATCAGAGACCTGGTGTCTTGATTTAGAGGTTGCCCATTCCTAAGTAAAAGTGGGAGTAGATTACCATGAACTTTCCTAATAGTTTGGATCGTATTTCTTATGGTTCTAATGGTATTTAGGTTATTATAGATGGATTGACCAAATCGGCACATTTCATTCCTATTCAGATGTCCTTCAGCATCGAGAGGTTAACCCCTATCTATGTTTGTGAGATGGTCTGTTTGCATAGTGTGCCAATATTTTTTTTTATCAAGGTTCAGTGTTCACTTATAGCTTTTGGAGAGCTTTTCAAGAAGATTTAGGTACTCAAGTAGATCTTAGTACAGCCTTCCATCCTCAGACTGGCAGGCAGTTAAAGTAGACTATTCAGGTTCTTGAGGATATGCTTCGAGCCTGTGTTACGGATTTTAACTTTGATCATGATTGCAACTAAGACTGGGTCGTAACTTAAATAGCCGACCAATGCTTTAGGCATACTCCCTCTTTAATTAATCTCAAATTGCAACCATATTTTAATTTGTTAGTAGCATCCAATAGTGCATTGCATCATCTCTGCATTAGATAAAATAGTAGATGCTCTTTATAGTGAAAATTTTTGTATTGCTACTCGAGCTGAGGTTAAAGATAAAGTGGGAAGAGTGAGATAAACTTTTGTTATGTGAAATAGTTAAGAAGGGGAGACATGGTGAGAATTCGTAAGGGCATAGGGTCATTTGTGTTTCTATTGGTACCATGAATGTTTTATGAGCCAAATGAGTGATATGTGAACAATGCACAGCAATGCCGAGTTCAAAGTGTTGAGTGTTATGATAAACGTGTCCCATGAAGTGTAATGATGAAGTTACCTTGCATCCACTAAGTTTTTTCTATAACTTTACTTTCCTTCTTAATTAACAAAAAATCCAAAAACATGTTTTATCTTTTATCTTTTGTTTTTATTTTCTTTTCATAGGAATATCTCCAAGGAAAAGTTTTCCACGGGATGATAAAAGGGTTTATGCTCGGGGGGGCCAGGTAGATTAGTAGGGAAAACAACTGGAAACTCATGAACAAGAGGAACAGAGTCAAGCGATGGACTCTCCTGGAAAAGGTATGGGTTATCCTTACTATTTGTAAAAGGAGAAGAATAAGAAAAAAACTTTTTTGATTTGATAATAATTTTTTAAAAAAAGTGTTAAATGTATAGTTTATTTCTTAAACTTTGTATTGTTGTGAATTAAATTGTGACAAAAATAAAATAGAGCAAGTGCACTTCGCTTTGGTGGAGTTTGCGTACAATAATAGCTGTCATTTAAGTATTGAGATGGCACCTTTTGAGGCTTTGTATGGAAGGTGATTTCATTCCATGATTGGGTGGTTTGATCCCTCTGAGATTAGACTGTGTGCCTACTTTAGGAGTCAGGGTGATTAAGGATAGGTTGAGGGCTGCTTAGAGTAGTAGAAGTCTTATGCAGATCATAGACTTCATACCTTGAGATTTGGATCTGGTGAACAGGTATTTCTTTATACATTGCCCATGAAGGGTCTAATGAGGTTTGGGAGGAAATGGAAGCTCAGCCCCAGATATATTGGACCTTTTGAGATCCTTTGCATGGTTGGTAATGTAGTTTGAGTTAGCCTTACCCCCAGATTTAGTTGTTGTCCATCCATTTTACCATGTTTCAATTTTGTGGCATTACATTCTAGATGTGTCTCATGTGCTTATATGGAACTCAATTCAGTGTGATGAGCGGTTGACATTTGTGAAGGAGACGATGCTCATCTTAGCTGGTGATGTCAGGTGGTTGAGCTCTAAGGAGCGGCACTGCCCAATAGAGATGGATACTTGGGAGATCAAGAGTGAGATATAAACCCAGTATCATCACTTCTTTGAGGCTTCAGGTACATCCTACTCCTTTTCTTTTGTTGACGAAACTTTTTTAAGTAGTGGATATTATAATGACCCTCTGGGTCATTTTCTGTATCTCTTCAAATTTTTGTCGTTTAGAGCTTTATATAGCTGCCACAAATCACTTATGACTTGCTGAACCTGACATTTCAGTTATAGAGTAGTTCATTTAGTTTTTAGAGATAATTCCCTATTTTGAAGTCTTCACTTGTTAGAATTAGTTATGGGCATAAATTTCAGTCAAACGACCTCAAATTTCAATTTTGATAGTTCCAACAGCTTTAAAACATCGATTTTAAGCTAGGTGTACCCTTGGTCTGGCTGCCACGGCTTGCAGACTCATTTTGGCCTGTTGGTCGAAACTTAATAAAAATGACATATGGGTGTGGGACATATTTTTCATCAAAACGACCTCGGATGGTAATTTAGATGGAGCCATTGAGTTTGGAATATCAAATTTGATAGGGTAGCATAGTTTTTTATGTTTAGGGAATTCCAGATGAATCTCGAGGGGTCAGCATAGACGCAGAAAATTCAAAGTCTCCAGTTGATGCATTTCAACTGTTATGACCACTAAAGAGGCTCCTTTGGTTCTTTAGTAGAGGGTGCTTTAGAAGAAGCCACTTTAGCAGCCTTTCGATGCTTAAGTGGCCCTGTCCATCTTCGTAAGTGTCACTTTAGTGGCATATTAGTCGCTTAAGCACAAGCCGTTTTAGCTCCAATTGACCGCTTAAGTGACCCGACCCAAAAGCACGAGTCTCGCTTTTACAGCACCTGTTTGCTTTAGCGTTTATCGTTAAAGCGGTTCAAGGACCACTTTAGCAGCACCAGGACACCCGGGAATACTATAAATTCCCCACTTGGGAGAATTATTAGTGGGTAATTTTGGGGTGTTCATAAGCTCGAGTAACACATTTCTTCTTGAATTCTTGGTAAGTTTTCATCAAGTTCATGATTAAATCCTTTATCATTTTCCAAAATCCCAAAAACATTAGTGGGTTGATTATAGCACCATTTGAGCTCGGAATGCACTCATTCATGAGGATAAATATTCCTTGAGTATAAAAGGACGTATTATCGATTTTAAAAGTGTGATTCTACAAATGGGTCCCAATAGGATTTTTATGTTATTTTGGACACGAAGCATAACAGTGCAATATGGGTATCATTGTTCTCGAATTGATGAGTAGATTATGATTTTGATAGCGTGGCATCTTGAAGAAGCTTCTTGAAAAGGGAAAGCATCGATTTAGTAGATTCTTTAGGCTTTTCTTCTGCTCCAAGTAGGCTAGGTTTACATTCTTCATACATTGAGCTAATTCATAGTATAATCTGATATTATTCTGGATATGGGTAAGATTTAGGTATTGGATGAATGATTGATATAATTAGCATTATTTAAATTTTTTATCTTACTAAGGAATCATAATTTAGGCAAAATTGACTTAGTTACTCATGATTTAGGTAGAATTTCTATCTTACGGATAATTGTGGTTTGTGTAAAATCTAGAAGTGAATTTAGATACCTTACACTAGTCTGGGGTTGAATTTCCCATAGAATGGATTTTGGAGATTAGAATTGGGGCCTTTCAGCCCACCTTAGGTCATGATTTATGTTATCTCTTATAGACTTCTATACATATGTTATACCCTTTAAAATGCTTATTTTGGGACTTTGAGAAGGTAAGACACTTAATGATTATGCTAGTTTGGTACTTGAGAGTTGATGTTAATTTTACGTAAAACATAGTGGTTTATTGATACTGAATTCCAATTCAAGTCTGGCAATTGATGATGATATTAATGACATGTGTTTTGATTCAAGTCTGACAAATGATTATAATTATGATGATGTTATTGAGGTCTGATTCGAGTCCGACGTTGAGAGTTTTTCTATGATATGAAACAGTATGGATGGATTCATGGTTATGGTTTGATTCAATAAATTTATGGATCTTTGGTTATTTACTTTTCTTTGATTGCGCCCTCTGGGCTTATGGATGCCCACGTTGGGTTATTTACTTTTCCACACTTATTGGCTTATGGGGGCAGTCTTGTAGTATAAATTATGCTTTCTTTCATATTATATCTATTTAATTATTTATTTATAGTGTTGGAGCTTATCTCTATTTTTTCCCTTTTACCTTAACTTGGCTTATTTATCTTGCATCATTATCGTATTAATATCATAATTTAGCTCAGTAGGATGATACTACCTACCGAGTACCCATGGTTTGGTACTCATACTGCAATTCTATACCTTTTTGGTACAGATTTAAGTA
This sequence comes from Capsicum annuum, assembly GCF_002878395.1. Classification (NCBI taxonomy): domain Eukaryota; kingdom Viridiplantae; phylum Streptophyta; class Magnoliopsida; order Solanales; family Solanaceae; genus Capsicum; species Capsicum annuum. Next base: position 78,528,941 of record NC_061117.1, on the reverse strand, counting down.
CTAGTAGTTGTTGTTGATATGACGATCATGCTAAGTTGATTTTGGATATAGGGTGAGCTCTTGGAGTCGGATTTGCCCCTTTTTGCTTCATTATCTATGTCTAATCTTTCACTATTCGAGGCGATTGTAATAGCTCCTGTACCGACACTACTAGTTCATGGGATGGTTATTAATGTTTTATCTATATTTTATACTATTATTGTTGCCTTATTATTATTGTAAGTCTTTACTTGCAAATATTTGGCTTTTACACTTTTTTAACCAAATTATTCCATTGCTTATAGCTATGGGCTATGTGCCGACTTACCTACTGATGGGATAAAAGAGGTTCCATTATGACTCATAAATTGAGTTGTGATAAATTAGTATCAGAGACAAGTTCACAAAAGAAAAAATGTCTAGAAGAGTCCCGTGAATTGAAACAAAGACATCTCTTTCTTATCTTTGGGAGGCTATTGGACATTCTTAGGAGTTCTTCACCACTTTCAATCATTTCAAGCTAAGAGTCTTAGTTTGTTCTAAAAAATTCTTGTGTTTTCACTTTTTTGTAGATGGCTAGGAAATGCTAATGCTAGAAGAGTCGAGGATATAGAATTTGATCCTACGGAATCTATTACTATTTGGGGATGACCTAGAGGAAATGGACATCCTAGAGATGTATCTCTAGCTAGACACCAATATAGGGGGCCTTCACTTGACCCTATTCCTACTCCAGACCCAGTGATTTTTCTGCCCTAGCTAGCTGTGAGCCATGGACCAGCCTAGACTCCATCGGGGTTTATTTCTTCTTTAGTGCTTAGGGATACATTGGGTTAGCTCTTGGGATTGGTTGTCAGTGCACCATCTGATAGTGCACAGTATGTAGACCATAGCGGTACTGAGGCGGAGGCACCGCCTATAGCTGTGACTTCTAAAGTTGAGGTTCGTCCTATGCTGGTGGTTTGTCAATTGGTAGTGGTTTCTCAAGCGATAGTGGTTGCTCAACCAGTAGTTCCCCAACCTTCTATGTCTGTTGAAGAGCAAAAGATATTGGGTAGCTTCTTGAGAATGGCTCCGCTTAGGTTTTTGGTGCACTGGGAGAGAAAGCATATGAGTTCTTGATTGCTTGTGAGGATTAGTTTCATAATTTTGGGCCTAGTAGAGACTCATGGTATGGATTACACTACTTTTAAATTGTACTTGCTCTCTTTGAATTTATGGAGAGGTCATCTTTATTCCAGGCCATCTGGATCTTTCCTTTTGACATAGACTTAGTTTTTTGAGATCTTCTTGGATAAGTATATGCCTTATAGTCTTAGGGGTTATTTGAGGGATCAGTTGTTGAGGTTGGACCAAGGCTTCATAATTTTTGAGGAGTATGAGTGTCGATTTCTTAAGTTAGCTAGGCATGATACTTTTATTTTGACCACTAAGTATGAGAGGGTTTGTTGCTTTGTTTGGGGATTGAGACTTCCTCTTCACATGTCTATATAGAGTTTGGTTTCTGTACGTACGTCTTTTGTGGAGGTTTTTGATGATGTTCAGGTTATGAAGAAGATACAATGTGATGCCCAAGGGGGTAGCAATAAACGGTTGCAATATTAGGGTAGTTTCAGTAAGGACTATAGTAGCTCATGGTGTAGAGGCAGTGGTTCTCAGGGTAGGTATCCTCTGCATCAGCATCAGCATCAGCATCAAGGTCAGCTTAGTAGGCCCTTTCAGGCTGCACTTTAGATTACAAATAAATACTAGTCTAGTTACAGTAATAATCATAGCCATAGTAGTGGTTATCCTCTAAGGGGTTCATCTTTGGGTTATTCTAGCAATTATGGTTATTCTAAATCAGTTGGATCTTATGATTTTACGGTAGTTCTTAGGGCATGTTGTGGTTATGGGGCTTTTAGCTATTTCTTAAGAGAGTGCCACGGTTGTGGTGTGATGGTCCCTTCAGCTTGGAGTGCTCCACTGATAAGGATGGTACATCCCCTCATAAGAGGTGGTGTGTATGGTCGTCAAGGTGGTTCCCAAGGTACCTGTGGAGGTTCTCAGGCAGGTAGAATAAAATATCGGTCAGAAGCCCAGCAAGGTGGTAGACATGGTTAGTTGTATGTCATACCTGCTAGACCTGAGGTTGAGTCTTCAAATGTTTTTATCATAGGTATGATTTTGGTGTGCCATTAGTCAGCTTTTTCTTTATTTGATCTGAAATCCACTTATTCTTATGTGTTTGTTTATTATTGCCCATGGTTAGAGTTATCTTGGAATTCCTTATAGGTGTCATTATGTCTATCTACTCTCATTGGTAATTCTTTAGTAGAATACTGGATTTATAGATCATGTGTTATGACTGTTCGAGAGTTTGATACATAGGATGCTCTTATTATGTTAGATATGTTAGATTGATTATAGGTATTAATCGGTTATCCCACTATTATGCATTCTTGGATTATTTTTCCAAGACTGTTACCTTATCTATGCCTGGCATATCCCTAGCTATGCGGTCGAGAGCTATTAGAGATGAGCCAATGGGGATTATCTCTTATATTTAGGCTAGAAGACTTATTTCGAGTGATATAAGTCTTATCTCGCTTATATTCATGTTGTTAGAATAGAGAATCTATTGCCTGACTCCGTTCTAACAGTTTGTGAGTTTCCTGATGTTTTTCCTACCGATCTATCCAGTCTTCTAATTGAGAATGATACTGAGTTTGTTATTGATCTTAAGTTAGGCACCAGACCTATTTCTATGGCACTTTATTTTATGGCTCCTACCGAGCATAAGGAGTTGAATTCACAGCTTCATGATATTTTTGGTAAGGTTTCATTAGATCGAGTGTGTCTCCTTGGGGAGCTCTTTTCTTGTTTGTAAAGAAGAAGGATGGTTCCATGCCTATGTGTATTGATTATAAGCATCTTAATAAGGTGAATATAAAGAACCGATATTCTATGCCTCGCATTAATGATTTATTTGACCCACTTCAGGTTGCAGCAGTGTTCTCTAAGATTGACTTGAGGTCCGATTACCATTATTTGAGGATTCTGGCTGAGGATATCTCGAAGACAGTCCTTAGGACTTGGTATAATCATTATAATTTTCTAGTATTGTCTTTTGGATTGACCAATGCCTAAGCCATATTTATGAATTTGAAAAACCATGTATTCAAGCCTTATTTGGATTCCGTCGTGATTGTAGTCTTCGATGACATCCTTATATATTCGAGGATTAGGGAGAAGCATATGCAGCATTTAAGGATTATGCTCTAGACTTTAAAAGATCATAGATTTTATGCCAAATTCTCTAAGTGTGAGTTTTGGCTTATGTGGATGACATTCCTTGGTCATGTGGTGTCTAAGGATGGGATTATGGCAGACCCAGTGAATATTGAGGCTTTTTATGATTGGGCCAACGATACATCTCCATATGAGGTTCGTAGCTTCATTAGTTTGGTCAGCTAATATAGAAGGTTCATTGAGAGTTTTGCACTATTGTAGCACCAATGACCGGATTGACTTGTGAGGAGGTTCCTTTTCGATGGTCCGAGGAGTGTGAGTCAAACTTTTGAAAGTGCAAAGGATTTCTCACTTCAACTCTTATCTTGGATTTTCCTATTTAGGGTGAGGGATTCACCATATATTTTAATGCTTCTGGTGTTAGTTTGGATTGTATATTGATACGTTTGGGTTGAGTCTTTACTTATGCATAGAAGTAGTTGAAGGTACACGAGCATAACTACCCCACTCATGACTTCGAGTTGGTAGTGGTAGTTTTTGCATTCAAGATTTTAAGACATTATCTTTATGGTGTGCATTGTGAAATTTTCATGGATACTCATATTCTTCAGCATCTTATGACCAAGAAAGAGTTTAATTCTATGCAATGTAGATAGATGGAGTTGCTTAAGGATTATGAAATCTCTATTTTGCATTATCCAGGAAAGGCGGACACTTAGAGCTAGAAGGCGATGAGTATGGGTAGTTTGGGATCTATCTTAGTTTCTCAGAGGTTGTTGGCATAGGATGTCCAATCCGTAGCCAACTTAATAGTGCAACTTGATATTTCAGAGTCGAGGAGGATTTTTGCTAGTGTTGAGGTGAGGTCTTCTCTATTTGAGCAGATTTAAAGTCGTCATTTTGAGGATATGAGACTTTGAATGATCCAGATTAGGCATTAACTGGTGAGTACGAGAGGGCCACCATAGATTCTGAGGATATTTTGAGATTTGATAGCCATATTTGTGTTTCAATGGTTGATGACTTAATTCAGTCAATATTGTGTAAGGCTCACAGCTCTAGATATTCTATTCACCGAGTACAGCTAAGATGTATACAGATTTTAGGCAGGATTATTAGTGGAGTTATATGAAGAGAGATGTGGCAGACTTTGTAGATCGTTGCCTATGTTGTCAGTAGGTAAAGTTCGTGCATCAAAGACCTGGTGGCTTGATTCAGAGGTTACTCATTCTCGAGTAGAAGTGAGAGTGGATCATCCATAAAACTTCATTAATTATATCAAGAATATTCTCCAGGTTATGTAGGTGAATGAGGTTGTAATTCTTGAACTGGCTTCCTATCAGCTCAAGGATATGGCTCATTTAGGTTAACTTAATGGAAAAATAGTTGTATAAGAAATGTGTCTCTTACAGTTTGAGATGTCATCATTGATGATTTCCTTGATCAATTATTACTTAGGGTATTGAGGTAGGAAAAGGTGGGTTCATTAACTTAAAATAGGCTTTTATATCAGTAAAGGAATATAGTTTTAAGCTCACTCAACTATCCAGCTATGATCTAGAGTTGGTATCCAATCCAAGGGACAAAATGAGTACGTTTATTTTTCAGGTTACAAATTTGGTTAACAATGAGTGCAAGTCTACTATGTCAATTGAGGATATGGATATCTCTAGACTGATTACCCATGCCTGGCAGATTAAGGATGTAAAACTAAAGAAGAGATAAGGGGAGAATAAGAGGGCCAAGATAGGTAACTTCGCATATAATCAACAGAGAACCAGTGGTGAGCCAATCTTTTTCCAATAGAGGTCACCAGGACAAGCACCATCATCAGCTATTATTTTATCTCTAACATCCAGAACCTGACAAGATAAGAAGAGTAGATCATCAGGCTCTCATTCATAGGAAAGTGTTACAGGGGGCATACTTACTTTACTTGATACAAGTGTAGTAGAAACCATTCGAGGGAGTGTTTGTATGGCAAGGAGGATTATTTTTGTTATGGTTAAACAGGTCATAAACTAAAACCTACCCCTCTGCCAGGAAGCGCAATAGCAGTGGTTAATCTAAGCCTACTTCTTCAATAGCTCAAGTAGGTCATACAGTTAGAGAGGGTGGCACTTTCGGTGCATCCGGTGGTCAATACCAAAATTGCCTCTATGCACTTTCATCTTATCAGACCAATAGAGATCACTAGAAGTAGTCCCAGGTATGTTTCGGTTCTTTTCTCATGATATGTATGCTTATACCTTGGGAATTTATTACCATTTGTGACCCTATACACTACTTTTAAGTTTAGAGTCAGTAATGAACAACTTTGAACCCTTTTTTTGTTTCCATTCTAGTTGGTGAATCAGTCATAGCTAGAAGGGTATATAGAAATTGCCTAGTCTCAGTCCTCCATTAAGTTACCACATCTAATCTAGTTGAGTTATACACGAATTACTTTGATATCAATATTGGCATAGATTGACTATATTCCTGTTATACCTCAGTCGACTACAAAACCAGAGTTGCAAAATTTTAGTTTTTGAATATGTCCTAAAGTGGAAAGGTAGTCATACAGATCCTATAGGTCATTTCATCTCTTACCTTAAGCTGATAAAGATAATCTATAAGGTGTGAATCTATCATCTAGTTTTAGTTTAGGAATCTAGGTCTGAAACCCCATATCTTCAGTTAGTTTTAGTTGTTAGTGAGTTTCCTAAAGTATTTCCTGAGGATCTTCTCGAAGTCCCTCATGAATGAGAGATTGACTTTGGGATAGACCTTCTTCATGATACATAACCTATATCAATTCCTCCTTACAAATAGCACCAACTGAGAGAAATTAAAAGAACAGTTAGAAAACCTCTTAGGTAAAGGGTTCATCCGACCTAGTATTTCTTTGTGTGGTGCTTTTATACTTTTTATGCAAAACAATATAGTTCTCTCAACTGTGTAGTGATTACCGTCAGTTAAAAAAGGTTACAATAAAGAATAAAAATATCATCCACAGGATTGATGACATGTTTTACTAGCTTTAGGGTGCCAATTATTTCACAATGGTTGAACTTAGATCTAGATATCATAAGCTTAGAATTAAGGGGTATGACATTCTGAAGACATCCTTCAGATTTAGGTATGGTCACACTGAATTTTGGTTCTGTTTTTTAGGCTAACAAATGCTCATACAGCTTTTATGAACTTTTTGAACATAGTATTCAAATAGTATTTGGATATGTTCGTCGATGTCTTCATAGATGACATTATTGTCTGGCTAGTGATAATGTCTAAGCAACACCTCCTTTTAGATAATGGTATGGTCATTGTCAATATATAGTAACCCAACTAAGGTTTGGTCGAATCTTAAGGGAACACGTGATTTGGATCTCAGTGGTTACAGTCTATGGGCAAAATAGCAAAGTAGATAGGGGGATTTGTTTGTAGTAGTCTCGAACACAGAACAGTATTAACATGGTTGAAAATTAGTCGTAAGTGAACACTAGGATTGTGTTCCCCCTAACATCTCCACTCTGTAGGTTTATGTGCATTGTTGAACTAACTCAATACCTTGCATGCAGAATCGATAAGTTATGGACCTCTTACAGTCTTTTAGATGACCAGGAGGATTTCACTCTTTACCTATTGAGTCTCAGAGTGTTGCATTACTAACCCTTACCCTGGTCCCAATTAACTATCACTTTTTGAGTCTCAAGTTATTAGATGAAGGCTAATAATCATTCGCATATACTGTTGTGTTGCAACAGATCGACTATTAACACCCCAAATTACTGTTGTCTTTATCTTTTCCTAGTTACTACCCCTTTGTTATAGAAAGTAGTAATATCTAGGCGGGATCCTAATGTGTGAACCCATTGATAAATCAATCATATTGAAGATAAAGCAATGCATGCCATGGGTATTGGTTCTTGTAAACAATTGCACTTTCCCTCCTTTATTAATTTGCCAAGGTTTCCACAACCCTAGTTATGGGTTTTAGCCTCTCATGATTGTGAAGAAATCAATAACATTTATGTTGGAAAGCAAAGACTAAATCACATAACAGGATGAAAGAAAACCCACGGCCGTAAACTGAATAATCAATCAAAGTCAATACAATGGAATCCTAAGATCAAAGATGGATCTTGAAATCAAAATATGATTCTAAGTGTAAAAAGTATCAACCCACTACTAAAAACTACAAAAAGGGTATTTATAGTAAAAGAGAAAACCCTAAAAATTAAGCTTGAACGAAATAGGAGAAACTAGGGTTGGTGGCTCTTCCTATACCTGCGGTTTGGTCGAGGCCAAGGGATGTACCTACGGTCTGCTCCGGTCATGGGTACCATATAGGAAAATTCCTGCAAGTCACCTCTCAAAATTTTGGACTTTCTGGTACCCACGTTGTCTACCTACGGTCCATAGGTCAACATGTGGTCCGTAGGTTGACTTACTAGGTGTCGGGAATCAGTTTTTCAGCTCTACTTCGAATCTCGAACATGCATTGATCATGATCAAGTTGAAAAATATCTCAATCATCCATAGTCAATCCGAAAGTGGCCAAAAACACCTTTTTCACCATTTTCATGAACTTATCATTCAAATTATGGTTTCACACAAAACAAACCCAAAATGAATCATAACTAAAAAAAAGGCCTTAGAAACTTGCATATTTTTCTCATTTTAAGCGTCGAAAGTGCTATATTTCTATAGCACATCAACACCCTCAAATTAGAACGCTTGCATATCCTCAGGCAACAAATACACAATAAAACAACAACGACGCATAATTAAGAGAATCTAAGATATTCAAGGCAATTAGTCCTTATATTTAGTTCAAATCACAACATACCTTCCTATATCTCTTTTAGGAACTAACTGTGTATGCATGTGGAGAACAATAATATGACACAAAGGAATCAAGGTATTGCAACTACATTAGAAACAGACAACCACTCATATGTACAAATTACACTCCCCGAAACAAATAGATAGCTAGCAACATGACTCAAGTGCCCTCACAACAAGAATGTTCCAGTCACTTATATGAAATCATACATGTCAATACAAGGAAGGTCCAGAGACACTCTCACTCAACAAAGAAGTTCTAGTCAATACATGTTAAATACCATAGGCTTGCCCTTATATTCCTTACCTTAGCATTCAGATAATCAAGTCAGGATCACTATTGGATTTTTCTCAGCTTGTAATGTAGGCTTGGAGGCTGGTATATAGGTATGGACATTTAAAATGACTAAGCCTCCTTGGAACTACACTAACATTAGGGTCTCACTTACTAGCTAATTTTCTTTTTATTTCACCCTTATTTCTCCCTTTTATTCTTTTATTTCACGTTCACGTTGAGTGTGGTCTTTTATTCTTTCTTTTCACTTTTTCATAATTTTTCTTTTTCTTTTTCTACCGTAGCCATCCCTACTAACTTCTTCTTCTGTTTTAACCTTCTTCATACTTATTTTACACTATGCACTCCTATGATATCCACCCTCAACTTAAGTTTTTTTCCTGTGTTGAGGTGCACAATATCCAAGGAAGACTAGGGCAAAAATAGGTTCGTTGTAACAAAAATAGGAAGATGAAAGGTGTAAAAATAAAAATCGGCTATAAGTCTAAAAATTGGGATCAAGGGATACGATTCATACATGGAAGGTCATTTAGGCTAAAACTGAACTAAAATAAAAAATATCTTATGATTTTTTCCTAACCGACTATCCTTCAACCTAGGCAAGACAAACCAGGCAGGTTTTGAATTTAATATACAAAAGGAACAAGGTAGAATCTCACACTCACATATCACAGAGTCAACATCACCAACTACTACCTATTCACTTAATGCAATTGTTAGGAAATGGCTATCAATTCCTTAATACTAAAGCCATAACAAGATCCATAGAGTTCATATATATGTACATTAACATAGTTCTAAATCATAAATTTTTGAAGGGTTATCAAAAATTAGTCAAAATCTAACTACTGCCCAAAATACTTAAAATCTCGTAATCACACAAAACATCATAATACAAAAAAAAATAATATGACACATAATTATCCTAGACATGTCGGTTTTACAATCATACTGCAGTCGGCAGGAAAAGAAGAAAGGCAACAAAAACTCATTGCGGTATGGCATGCCCACCCCTAACTAAAAATTGTACACAGTCCTTAATACACTAAAACAAAACAAAACAAATAGAAGAGAGAACATACCTGGGACATACTAAGTGCTCGAGTCAAGAACCTTCTTAGATGGGGGCATGAAATATGGCGGAGGCGGTGGTGGTGGTGGTGCACTACTGGATGATGTACCTATTTTTATAGCATCATGCCTCTGTCTATCTATGAATGCAATCTCCAAAGAATCATGTCTGGCCTTTTTAAGGGCCTTCTCCTCTATCATAACAGGATCCTGCAAATTGTACAAGTGACTTCTCTTAGTCCCAACTGTTGGGACCTCCTCACCATCCTCCACCAAAAAGTCAAATTATCTCAGCACACACAAGGGTGATATCTAGACTATAGAGGATATCATAGAGGGAGTAGTTGCGATACAACTCTCTGTAAGAGAGCATACCTTTACTCGTAGGATATCAAAATCCTCTCTTATTTGAATCAAATCTGGCGCACCTATCTCTGTATATTAGGATGTAACCCAACTCAATAAACTCATCAATCCGTGTCTAAAAATTAACACACAGCTCTGACAGTGCGGCTCTCTGAGCAGCCTTCCATCTAGACTTAGCCTACTCAAATCTAGTCCTGACCCCTAATCTTATCTTCCCAAAGAGGGTTGTCATCTTGGTCTCGACAACCTTCAATCGAGTGGTTGTAGCTCTATGGCTATCCATTACGCTCTATAAAACTTGTGTACATCAATCATACCTATCGTAGGAATTGTAGTGAATGGGCGAGCAAGCTTTATAGATGCACCAACTAGCTCTAAGGTCGAAGCTAGGGCTGAAGAAGAAGTATCTTGTGTACCCTCACCCTATGTACTCAAATCCAAAGCATCTCTCGGCTCCCGTATCTCCATGTCTATACCAACACATGCATCATCTATATGTACGTAATCAAGCACTGCAAAAACTGTCAATCTAGACCTATGGTACTGCTGCCTGCTGTCTAGATCTCTTAGAAGTGCCTAAATGTGCTAGACCCTTTAGGTTCCTTATTTGCACAGTCACAGTAGCAACCACTCTCTCACCAATACCTTATAACTCAGGCACACTTGCCTCATCGCATAGCCTCTGGATCATTCAAGGAAATGGCGTATTAGTCAGCTCACCAAAGGCTTTATCGTATAGCTCATACCTAAGGATGGCAGCAAAATCAATATCATAACCAGCCATTAAGCAGGAAACCAATGCAGCTCCTTTCCACATTAATGTATTATCAAAAGTAGTGGGAAGCAGGTGATATCAAATCAGCAACCACCAAAATTTGTCCTCTAGTGTTAATGGGCCCTTCTTGATCACAGTTGGCCCCTCAATCCATGGGTCCTCATCACCCAGCAGTGAAATATAAATTGGCTATCCACCTAGCCATCTCGATCTTCCAAGCTTTGTGCTCAACATCCCGTACAATATGATGATCCCTTGTGATCCTTAGTCTATGGTCACACTCAGTTGTAGATGTATGAGTGATGTTATCTAGGACAAACATGACTCTGCAGATAGTCTCCTCTGTGATATCAACTATGACCCCTCTGACTAATGTGTGATCATGCTATGGTTGTCAAACAAATATAATAAAACCTAAATGGTGGTGCATGGGAATGACTATGGTGGCTCTGTAAGAAGCATAAAATCCCGCAACATAGCTGGGCAGTAGGTACCGAGTGGCTAAGTCATCCACTGCAGTTGATATCTTTCAAATATTGCCCGAATTTATGGTAACTGCTCTAGCCGCGATAAGTATCACGACCCAAACCGAGGCCCTGGCCGTGATGGCATCCTAAACCATGAAGAATCAAGAGCCCTTCTCTACCTGGAATTCATATACGGTAAAAAAATGCAGAAATATAGCAAAATAGAAAAAAAGGTCATTCTCTTACTTCAACTGAACAATACAAAATTTAATTCAAAACATTTGAAAACACACGGCACCAGTCTGTAAAATCTCTAACAATACGAAAGACCAATATCTATATGAAAGTTGGGACAAGGCCCCCAGTCGGACCATAAATCAAAATAAACTAACAATATTCAAAAATAGTCCTTCCAAAATATAGGGAGGCTCACCAACTGCAAACTCTGAAAGGATTCGACCTACTGCTTAGTGGGACCTCGGGATTATGCCTCAAATCCTAGAATATAAGGGGTCAATACAATTGTACTGGTATGTGAAACAACCCAAAAATAGCATGTTTTTTATACAAAATAGATTCGTAATAACCATGAACACAAAGCAATTAAAAAATACATGGGCATACCTTACTGCACTTCAAAACAATTCTTGACAACTTTGACTCACTCTTTGTTATTCTTCTAAGCTAGTTGACACACCCTAAAAATTTGGAATTTTATGGGCTATGTGGAACCCGCCATTGACTCAGCGGCCAAGCCTCCAATCTAAGTAGCCGCCAGGATTGGAGTGGTGATACCCCCCATGTGAGCACACTGCATGAAATCCCCCTATGTAAGATGTCCAAAAAATGGCCTTTCATGTAGGATCATATATCATAATTCTTGCATCAACAACTACGGTTTCCATCATGAGCCCTTGCACTCAAACGCCTCTTCTGGTAACCTACTATCTCTCTTAAGTCCAACTTTTAGTTCTTTAAAGTAAACATATCCATACTTTCAAAACATTCAACACTATCTTGTTAAGGGCATAAAATTATCGGGTATCATCATACCCTGACTTGCAAGTCAATCAAATCACATCATATCATATCTACAGCCCTTTCCACTTATTATCAAATTAATGACCTCCCCTAGCATCAGATGAGAGAGAGTTATGCAACAGACCTTTCATTTAAATTTTCATCAAAACATTCTCCTCCCGATTGTAAAATCAATAAGTGGTCACCTCATATTTGTAATTTTGTAAAACTCATGGAAAGTGTTAATTTGACCAAGTAGACATTTACCATAGGAAAATATCCCCTCTATATATAGTAAGCTGAATTATTCATGATCATCAGTAAAGCACTCATCATTTAGTTTTCTTTCAAGAAATTATACATTTACATAAGCCACCACACTTGAAATCAAAAATAACATCATAGAAAAGGGAGTTTAATCATTCATGCTCTTATTCACTCTTTACAATACGATGAAATCATATATATTTATTGAAACGGTTCAATTTCATAAAAACTAAGATCGAGAGAAACATATGCTTTCTTCAAAATGATTTCATAATATATGTTTTTCAATATAATAACAAAACACTCTTTTATAAAACCTGATTGAGGATCTCTAATATAGATGAAAATAGTAAAAATTATGCCCATAGTGTTTAGAGTAGTCCCTCATACCTTATGTTATTTAGTTAGAAGAATAGAATCCAAATCTTGATTTTTTTTTCTTGAAAATCTTGAACTTAAACGCTTGATTCATGATCATTGGGGGAGGAGTTAGAGTTTGTTTTGGGAGATAATTTGTGTAGTTTTGGGCATATAATGCCCTAATGATGCTTAAATCTTTAGTTATCATGACTAGGGATTGTAGGCAAAAGTCAACACTACCCCTCGAAGTTAAAATTTGCAACTGAAACCCAATTTAGAGTCTTACCGCGATGTGCCACTATCGTGGTGGCTTACTGGTCCTGGCGAAAAATGTTCATAACTTTTTACTCAGGTATCGGATTAAGGAAAATTGGTATTGTTGGAAAGCTGAATCAACTATCCATAACTTGGTGGGTCTCATGTTGAAAAATTACTCATACATCAAAAGTTATACATGTCAAAGTGGACCCTTGCAGAATCAAATAACAAACATTGGACGAATCAAAAATTCTTAGCTCAACTTTGCTCTAAGTGATTTCTATGAATATTTTTAACCCATAGTCACTTCACACACTAGGATAAAGATCAAACACATGAATTTAACTATAAATCATGGGATTAGAGTTTACACGTATAGGAACGATGGTTCGATTTCTAGCTCAAAAATGCGGGGTGTTACATTATCTCCCCCTTGGGATCATTATCCCCAAATGATGGGTAGAGACTTGTTGAGCTATAAAAGTGTAGAATAAAGAACATAATCTTGTATAAAAGACTTTTCCTCAACATAATATACAAAGACATCAAATGAGCCTCATGATTACCCCTAGTGAAACGCGTAAGCACAAAGCCTGAGTTAATAAGAATTTACATAGAGATGACCCTGCACAAGAGTTATAGGGATTATAATCATCACAGCATAGGGTATGATTTTATTTGATGATTATAGGCCTGATTTACATCAGTACTAATTATGAAATAAGGTTTTCACAGGACATGGGATTAGAAGCATTCTCTACTTTACAAGGTACAACGAATAGACTTAAACTTAGAGACACTACTCGTCTATGCCCCAACATTAAATAACAAACTTCATCCTTTCCATCTTACAAGTCTCCCCTCACACATCTAACCACACGAGTTTGAGTCTATTACATAGTATGTCTATGTTGAAACCTAACCCGAAACTGAAAGGTGCTAACTTAAGCTATGGGAACCCATGCTCTATATCCTTTTTAGAATATTACCTCACCTTATCACTATCATCAAATATGCTCGGGTCTCAAATCAAGGAGTCTCAACCACATAACACATTGGTTTGCATTTTCACCAATCACGTTATTCAAGCCTATCATTATTACACCCACATCATGGATTCCCCCACTATGACCAGCAAATTCAATCCTTCTCACAAAGATTTTTGACATATATCTCCTTCCTACTATTTCATATAAAGAAAGTTTATCTCCTTCTTCCCCCTTCTCCTATAGCCTTAGCTCAAAAAAATCACATAAAAATTTTCACCTGCAAGAATATCTGCTCCCCCTTCCTAAGTTACTACTACTCTTCCATAACTAATATCATACTATCATTTGGAGGGTCATTGAGGGAACCGAGTATATGAATTAAGAAAATAAGTAACATTATTCGATTATAACATATACTTACTACACTACTCAAGGTGGGATATGAGATAAATATGCAATACAATAGACAGGAAGTGCTCCATATATCAAGTGTCTGGATCATAAATAGAGATTCGTTCAGACATAAACCTACACAACATGGGTTCTTGGGATTGGGCCCCGTGAGAAATAGGTGAGCATATATCAGGAGCAGTATAACATAAAGTCGAAATTCATAAAGTCAATGATTGAGATAGGATTGGTACCTGAAGCTATTGCTTCTTATTTTCAGAGGTGAGATCATCATGAGTTTGTATAAACTTTATCACTTCGGCTAAACCCAACATAAAATGAATCAGGGATATATAGAAACATATTTTCTTAGGTCTAAGCATGATATGAAGTATGGGTTTTTATGGATCATGAGAAACATAAAATAGGGCTTGAATACTTAAAAGATTGGGCTACTGAGGCATCATTGCTTCTAGTTTGGAGATCGTATCATAACATAAGTTGCATAGATAACTTGAACCTTGGGCATAGGCATGACTTTTATACCTAAGACATTGGTAGAATATCCTCATTAAATTGAAATAGTAGGAGTTTGCTTGAATAGAAATAGATTTTGTCATGACTCCCTCCTGAAACTTGACACCTCAAGAAAATTTGGGAACTACCTTCATTCACCATCTCCCCCTTAGATCAAAATCATAATCCTAGACCTACGGACATATCCCCTCATCAAATCCATAACCAGAACTCTCAACACAATGAGGGGTAGTATACCCATGAACACAACTCCCTTCAATAATTTTTAATAAGAACACATAAATTTCTTCTAGGACCTCCCCCTTCCGGGATACTAATCATAACTTTCTCCAACCCCCAAAGTGATCGACTTATGACTAACATTATCATGGGTGTGGGTATCCATTCTTCTAAACACTTAACACTCCATCTTCAACTCCTTCGAATACTAACATTACACCTCTAATCACCTAACTTACAACTTAACAAAATTTGTAAAACTATACCAAAAGGCGCATATTGCCAACCTAAATTTCCTCAAGTTCAACTCTAAAGATCACCATACAATAATTCACCAGACTTCTCCATACTGCAAAATTCAAGAATATGAACTAAGTACACACAACACTTATATCTAAATAAACCTTATCTAACAACATGATACCTAGGGGATTTCAACTTATTCTTATATACTCACATTTTTAACCACTTAATGATTCAACCACAATTTATATCTATTCACTCTTGTTCTCCTATATATATATATATATATATATATGTATGTATGTATGTATGTATGTATGTATATGTATATATATGTGTGTGTATATATATATGTCACAATTTTTTCCACTCATTATTCCACAAGTTTCCAATCTAGGCTATTGCATATTGCACATGTCAAATCAAGCCTACAACTAACTCCCACAAAACATGCATCATAAATCTTAAGTTACTATTCTTATTACCACCATCCACATCTATAGTTCAAGCCTATAGTCTAGCAACACCAATCATATGAAGCATGCCATATAATATACTAATGGGCAATATTTACCCTAACTGAAGATATACTTCATCCATTTATGAATTGGAATAAAAGGAAAAGACTACATTTCCCTTTTGGCAATTTAAATTTGCGACTGGAACACCAATGATAAGGTCACCGCAATGCGGTGAAGGCCTCACCGCTATTACCTCTACGACGAGCCACTATCGCAGTGAGGTTCTGGAATTGAAATCCAAACAACCCTCATCCAAAAAATTTAAAACTTCCTTGAGACATGCTCCTTATATCCCTGAACATGAATAAACTTAAAAGTCTATGTCTCGGGGTCAGGAAGACCAATTTAAAAATCTTCAAAGTTAAAAGACTTAAAATATGCCTAAGTCTCTCAACACTTAGAAAAGTTTTCAGGTCCTAAAATTCCCATGCATACATCACAACTACCTTTAAAATTTCATATACAGCAATAAGTCTATACCTATAACTTATTGTCTAATCTAACCATTTCCAATTACAGCCTATAAGGGATTTCTATAACCATCATAACTGTCCACTCTAGGCTCCTTCCCTATTTTGAATGGATATTAATCATAGCCAAACACTTCCTCCACAGACTACCATACAATCTACAAATATTGCTACCATATTAGTCTATTACTAAAATGGCAACCAACCCCTAAATCTATGGTTATACAACTAAACTAGCTTCCTTATGCAAAATTCACCCTTATTCTGACTTCTAAGCTTATGACGTCATATCACTAACTCTTGGATTATCTTACTACAAATAAGGATAGTATCACTACCAATATTCTGACATATAGCACTACCCTTAAGCATGACATCTGCAACAAGAATTTTGAAAGTGACTAAATACACTTCATACCTCAGGCTCAAATACACGATTGATGTAGATAAGGGTATAAGCTTAAATCAATACTCTTTAAAGCACTTATGGACTCCTCTCAAGTCCTTGTGCAATTTCATAATCATTACTGACTCAATCAAAAAGGACCACATCATTTAGACTCTAAGCTTCTGCACTTGAATCACCTCGATAATGAGACATTCTGATGATATTAGAGTAAAGAAAGAATTGAGATAACTTTAGTATGGACGACGCTATAGAACAAACTAGAGTATGAAAGAGAAACATTCAGGATCCATAGCACGAACTAGAACATAAAGAAAGAGAAACATTCATAAACGCCTAGTATCTTCCCCCTTACAAGTATGGCATGCTACACACCCATAAAAGGGACTCTACCCAGCGCGACTTCACAGAAACCCTGGGACCATGAACTGTGTTCTAGTACTAATTTTGTCACGACCCAAACTGAGGCCCTAGCCGTGACGGGCATCTCGAACTATGAAGGCTCAAGAGCCCTTATCTAACTAACAATCATATACACAATTCATATACAGTAAGGAAATGTAGAAATATAGCAAAATAGAAATATGGTCATTCTTTAACTTCAACTGAACAAAACAAAATTTAATTCATAAAATTTGAAAATACACGACACTAGTCTGCAAAATCTCTAGAAATACCAAAGACCAATATCTATCTAAAAGCTAGGACAAGGCCCTCAGTCAGACCATAAATTAAAATAAACTAACAATATTCTAAAACAGGCCTTCCAAAATAAGGGGAGGCTCACCAACTGCAAACTCTGACAGGATTTGACCTACTACTTAGTGGGACCCCTGAGATTATGCCTTAGATCCTGGAATATAGGGGGTCAATACAATTGTACTAGTATATGAAACAACCTAAAAATAGCATGCTTGTTATACAAAATAGATGAGAGCATTTTATAATAACCGTGAAGACAATGCAAGTAAAAATACATGAGCATACCTTAGTGCACTACAAAACAATTCTTGACAACTTTACTCACTCTTTGTTATTCTTTTGAGCTAGTCGATACACCCTACAAATATAGAATTCCACGGGCTATGTAGAACCCGCCCTTGACTCAGTGGCCACGCCTCCAATCAAAGTAAACGCTAGGATAAGAATGATGATACCCCATGTGAGCACACTGCAGGAAATCTCCCCATGTGAGATGTCTTAAAAAAGTCCTTTCATGTAGGATCATATATCATAAGTATGACATCAGCAACTACGGTTTTCAGTGATGAGCCCTTGTACTCAAACACCTTCTTTAGGTAACCTACTAGCTCTCTTAAGCTCGACTTTTAGTTCTTTAAAGTAATATGTCCATACTTTCAAAATATTCAACACTATCTTGTTAAGGGCATGAAATCACTGGGTATCATCATACCCTGACTTGTAAGTCAATTAAATCACATCATATCATACCTGCAGCCCTTTCCACTTATTAACATATTAATGTTCACCCCTAGCTTTTAAACATCAGATGAGAGAGAGTTATGCAATAGATATTTTGTTCAAATTTTCATCAAAACATTTTCCTCCTAATTGTAAAATCAATAGGTAGTCACCTCATATTTGTAATTTTGTAAAACTCATGAAAAGTGTTAATTTGACCAAGTAGACATTTAGCATAGGAAAATACCCCCTCTACATCCAGTAAACCAAATTGTTCATGATCATCAGTAAAGCATTCATCATTTAGTTTCCTTTCAATAAATTCATACATTTATACATGTCACCACACTTGGAATCAAAAATAACATCATAGGAGAGGGATTTTAATCATTCATGCTCATATTCACACTTTAAAACACAATGAAATCATATATATATATATATATATATATACATATATATATATATATTGTAGTGGTTCAATTTTGTCAAAAACTAAAATCGAGACAAACATATGGTTTCTTCAACACGACTCCATAATACGTGCTTTTCAATATGATAACAAAACACTCTTTTATAAAAAATAATTGGGGATCTTTAATATTGATTAAAAAATAGTAAAAATTATGCCCATGGTGTTTAGAATAGTCCCACATACCTTATATTATTTAGTTAGAAGAATAGAATCCAAATCTTGATTTGTTTCTTGGAAATCTTGAACTTAAAATCTTGATTCTTAATCTTTGGGGGAGGAGTTAGGGTTTGTTTTGGGAGATAATTTGAGTAGTTTGGGCATACAATGCCCTAATGACACTTAAATCTTCATTTATCACGACTAGGAACTATAGGGAAAAGTTAACACTTCCTCTCGGAGCTAAAATTCATAATTGAAACCCAATTTAGAGACTTACGGTGATGTGCCACTATTGCAGTGGTTTACTGGTCCTAACAAAAAATGATAATAAATTTTTGCTCGGGTATCAAATTAAGGCGCAATTGGTATCGTTGTAATGTGACTCAAGTATCTATAATTTTGCAGGTCTCGTGATAAGAAAATCCTTATACATCAAAAGTTATACATGTCAAAGTAAACCCTTGTAGGAACAGATACCAAACTTTAGATGAATCGAAAGTTCTTTGATCAACTTTGCTCTAAGTGATTGGTTTGAATTTTTTTCACCCCATAGTAACTTCACACACTAGGATAAATATCATGACACATGAATTTAACTATAAATCTTGGGATTATAGTTTACATACGTAAGAATGACGATTCAATTTCTATCTAAAAAATATAGGGTATTACAATAAGTCAATCTATTTCTTCTCATAAATACATCACGTAGGCATGCCTAGCTCCCATATATGATTGTCAATCTCATAGATATATCACATCCCTTCCACACACCACCTTAGATGTCCCTCCTCAGGAGGTGCATCTGGGTATGTGCAACATAGGATGCCTATGTTGTACTTTCCTCAGACTGGGTACCTGTTTATGTTCTATATGGTTGGAGATACGCTTCTCATACTTGGGCATCACTGATGAATGCTCCTGATCAACCTCCTCAGAAGAATCCTAGGACCCCTCCTTAGATAAGGTCTGAGTCAACTCTTTATCTCCTTCTCATCATCATCATCATCGGATGAAGGAGTATATGGTGTTTATATCCTTGCAGACTTCACCCTTGGTCGGGTTGCAGCTAATTGAGAAGCCTAACGAGTCTATCTTCGTGTGAATCTACGTGTTACTACAACTACAGCATCAATATGATGTTGTCTTGAATTCTCCTTTACCACATCGCTAAGCTCAAGAGACTCATCCCATCTCCTCAAAGTACCAGTTTCTTTCTTCTTTACCGCTTTAGATGCTATGTATATCTAAAAACCCATTATTAGCTTCCAACAAAAGTGAGGGATAGTGAAAGTTAAAGAAAAACTCAAAATTCAAAAAGTTTAAATTTTTCCTCACTTTTCACACCACCATAACCTATTTGAAATCCCAACAAGTCCAGTGAATACACACTACTCAAGAATCATGAATTTCAAAGTTAACAAACATGTTCAACTCGTGGCATTACTTTCATTCATTCAAGTTCAACTATGGTTAGGGCCTAAACTTAGAATTTTACCTCGATATAAGGTCCAACATTATACTTTTAGGCTTATTTCATGGTTCCCTTATAAAAGCATGATAGTTTCAATATATTTAGAAATGTACCACACATATCAACTTGTTTCTACGATAGATAAAACATTATATCACCATTAGGAGCCAAGCAAGTTATCTCTTGTATGAAAATTTAGAAGAGAATAATAAAGAACTCAAGCAAAAACAAGATTGAAACACGTTTCTAGCATGTTTGGACAAGTTGGTATCTCAAACAAGTATCAAATTCACCTTTTCTTATGCGTAGGGTTGGTTTATGTTTAAGGTGGGAAGTTTGAATTCAAAGAGAAAATTGAAGTTTTGAAGATTAGAATGAGTTAGAATGAGGGTTTGAATGTTTTTATATAGAAGGGCAGCTATTTCAGATCATATTTAAATGTTGGTGGGCCTAAAATTTTGATTAAAAAGTGGGCCCAAATTTGACCTAATCGTGGCACCTACCCGTGCCCTGTAGCCACGGTCGGGTCCTGGGTATAGGTAGCACCAGCGGCCTATAGGTGTTGGGCGCAGGTGCTAGGCCAAAACTTTTGGCCTGGTTTTCCGCAACCTGGACTTGGCATATTAACATTTTTTAAGAAACTTATGATCCCACAACTTAAGTTTTTGGTTCCAAAGTAAAATTAGGTGTCAAAGTTCATAACTTACCATTTTTCATCCTCAAAATTTCAACCTTTTTAATTTTCTATTCAACTTACTGTGTGGGACTTGTGACCATGATGCGTTAATCACACAGACCTCTTACCTAGAAATTGATGAATGTAGCAATGTTTATCATATTCCATGTAAGGTTCAAAAGCTAAAAACCTACAAAAACAAAAACAACAAAAACATAAACACTAAATTATAGTGGGTTGCCTCCCACTCAACTCTTGATTTTAACATTATGGCATGACGTGGCTATGTTGGTTACTCAGACTTCACCAACAACCCCATGAATTGCCTCCCATACAGCGCTTGATTTAACGTCGCGGTCTGATGCAGGTATCTTGATTACTAAGAATTCATAACGATACCTATAGGAATATTCTACAAGGTCATCAATATAGTCAATCACTGATACTACCCTCATATCAATTGGTTTCTTTATAGACTTACAGATATTGAATGTCACCTTCCCACCGTTGACTCAAAATTTTAGCTCACCCTTCTTCATGTCAACCATAGTTCTACCTGTGGACATGAATGGTCTTACCAAAATAATGGGCATCTTGATGTCAACTTCACAGTTCAAGATAACAAAGTCAATCGAGAAAATAAATTTGTCCACCCTAATGATCACATAACAAGATATTACCACCGGCTTCTTTATTGTGCGGTCAGCCATAAATAGCCGCATCAAAGTTAATTTTGAAAGGTTTAAGCCTAGTTGCTTGAAGACAGCCAGCAGCATCAAATTAATGTTGGCCCCTAAATCACATAAGGCTCGGCCAAATCTGGATGACCCAATAGTGTATGGTATAGTAAATGCTCTGAGATCACCCTTTTTCTTTGCCAAGAACCTAGTTGTGACTGCACTGTAATGGTGCACACCCTCAATATCTATAAAAGTTACTCTTTTCTTCTACGTGACTAACTGTTTCATGAACCTGGCGTATCCAGGCACCTTCTCTAATGCCTCAAGAAGGGGTATGTTCAAAGTCAACTATTTTAGCATCTTAATAAATTGCTTAAAATTACCTTTCTCTTTCTTCTACATTAGTCATTGAGGAAAAGATGGAGGTTGTCTCAGAATTTGTCTTACCTCTAGCTCAATGATTGGCCCCTTACCTTTATCTTTAACAACTATACCTCTATCACCTGCTACCTTCTTAGACTCGGCAACAGGTGTCTTATCATTAACAAATTCTGTAGAAAGTAGTGAGGTTCTATATTAGTGATACCACTCCTTGTAGTGATAGCAAGTACATGATCGTTGTTTTTTGGATTTTGCACTATGTTGCTCAAAAGGGTGCTTGGCTGCCTCTGGTTTAGAGTTGCTAACATCTGCCCAAACTGGTGCTCCAACTGCTTGATAGCAGTGGCATGTGACTCAACCTTCTGGGTTAATCCTGAAATATCAGCCTTAATCTCCTTAAGTCCGGTTTACTGATTTTCCTAACCCTTCACAATTTTATTTATCATCTCTTCCATTAAGGATTCTGCATCACATCTACTAGGTGGAATATATCTATCTCCCTTATATCTATAGCCATCCTTCTTCCTTTAGTCATCATCTCACTCTCTGCTATGGTCTCTGTACCTATCATAATAGTTTCGACCTTGGTTCCCTTGCCCTTGGGCTTAAAAAACTGCTATTTGATGATCTAAATAATTAGCTTCCTCTTACAATTAAGACTCATATGCTTTGGAAGCTGACCCCCATGCTGCTACTATATTCACTTTCTCAGAATTTTTAGTTACAAACTGCTTTGTTAGCACCCTAAATCAGTCCTTAATAATCCAATTTCTGGTACTACTGTATCGTCAGCTGCTCTCTGGTTGTAGGAGACACCAAAGGCATAAGTACCAGATCCTCTCTTAGCCTCCCGAGTTTGCCACCCTCGGTTAGTGAGTGAGATTTGATCTAACATCTCAAAAGTTGCCTCCCAATGTAGTCTCATAAAAGCTCCTCCAGAGATAATGTTTGCCATTGCTCTGGAGATTTGTCCATGGATCTGTAGAATATCTCCGAAAAGCTTTTCCTTGAATACTGATGATTGGGCACCAAGTTCAGCTTCTTTTTAAACCTGAATCAAGCCTCATACATGGACTCTGACTGTAGCTACCTATAATTATAGATCTCATTCTTAAGCTGCAATATCCTTAATGAAGGGAAAAACCTATTTAAGAATTATTGGCTCAACTCATTCTAAGTCGAGATAGCGCCTCTTAGAAATTCCCCTAACCATAAAAATGCTTCTCTTGTAAGTGCGAAGGGGAAAAGCCTTAGTCTAAGTATTTCCTGATTTACCTCTGGATTGGTGTATAAGTTACAGATCCCAAGGAAATTTTCAAGGTGCAAGTTTGCATCATCGGTAGGCAATCCTGCAAACACATCCTTCAAATTTAGAAGTTAGAACATGGCACTCATAATATCAAATTTAATGTTAGGGGCAAGACAGGAGGTACTATGGCTCCATTCTCTATCGGCTTAACATATCCTATATCTTTCTCATCATCGATGTATGGATGCATATATGGGTATTCTGGGATAGCTTGAACACAGGCACCTCTATCTCAATTTTGATCCCCACCAAGTGCTGCTCGGTGGTCTGTTGTATGTCTCTGTTCAGCTAGATCTATATCCCTAGCTATCCTCTAAGTTTCTTCCACTTCTCTTCTTTCATCTTCAGGTTGAGCTAAAAGCTCACCAGTCTGACAAACCACAATATATTGTACCTCTTTAGTAAGAGTTACAATATTACAAACCCCTTTAAGATTATCACCTCTCTTTGGAACCTCTCTTTGTCTTAGACATCTTACCTAGAGTTTGTAGGCTCCTCTCTAGATTCGGATTCACTGGGAGTAAGGGACTGTTTTTACTCCATGTGTTAGGCATACACCGGCGTATGCCCCACTAAGAAAAAAAAGGAAAACTAAAAAACCAAAACTACAATAGCCTAAATCCACAAATTAACATGATATTCCCCGGCAAAGGCACCAATTTCTTGATGACATCCAAGCAACACCTCCTTTAAGATGATGGTATGGTTATTGTCAAGATTTAGTACCCAACTAAGGTTGGGGTCGAATCCCAAGGGAACATGCGATTTGATAGATCTCAGTGATTACATTCTATGGGCAAAATAGGAAAGTAAATGGAGGGATTTTTTTGTAGTGGACTCGAACATAGAACAGTATTACCTTGGTTGAAAATCAATTGTAAGTGAACACTAAGATTGTGTCCCCATGGAATCTCAACTCTGTAGATTTATGTGCATTGTTGAACCAACTCAATACCTTGCATGAAGAACTGATAAGTTATGTACCTCTTGTAGTCTTTTGGACGAGCAGAAGGATTTCACTCTTTACCTATTGAGTCTTAGAGTTTTGCATTACTAACCCTTACCTTAGTCTCAGTTAACTATCACCTTTTGAGTCTCAAGTTATTATATAAAGGCTAATAATTATGGGCATATACCGTTGTGCTACAATGGATCGACTTTTAACTCCCCATATTACTGCTGTTTTTATTTTTCCTAGTTACTACCCCTTTGTTAGAGCAAGTAGTAATGTCTAGTCGGGATCCTAATGTGTGAACCCATTAAGAAATTAATCATATTGAAGATAATGCAATACATTCCATGGGTATTTATTTCCGTCAACAATCTCACTTACCCTACTATGTCAATTTTCCAGGGTTTTCACAACCCTAGATATGGTTTTTAGCCACTCATGATTATGAAGAAATCAATAACATTCATGATGGAAAGCAAAGATGAAATCACAATGATAAAATGAAAGAAAACCCACAATCGTAAACTGAATAATAAATCAAAGTCAATACAATGGAATCCCAAGGTCAAAGATGGATCTTGAAATCAAAATATATTTTTAAGTGTTAAAAGTGTCGACCCCCTACTAAAAAGTACATAAGGGATATTTATAGTACAAGAGAAAACCCAAAAAGCTAAGCTCGGACGAAATAGGAGAAAATAGGGTCGGTGGCTAACCGTTTCCTGTACCTGTGGTTTGGTCCTTGCCGTGGGTTGTACCTGTGCTCTACTCCAGGCACAAGTACAAACCACAGGTACCGGATGGGACAATTCCTACAAGTCAGCTCTCGGAATTTTGGACTTTTTGGTACCCACTTTGTCTACCTATGTTTTGTAGGTCAACATGTGGTCCGTAGGTTGACTTAGTAGGTGCCGGAATTCAATTTTTCAGCTCTACTTCAAATCTCAAACATGCATTGATCACGATCAAGCCGAAAAATATCTCAATCATCCATAATCACTCCAAAAGTGGCCAAAAGCACCTTTTTCGCCATTTTAATGAGCTTATCATTCCAATCATTATTTCCTACAAAACCAACCCAAAATGGATCATAACTAACAAAAAGGCCTCAAAAACTTGCATATTTACCTTATTTTAAGTGTCGAAAGTGATATATTTCTATAGCACATCAACTGGTCACTACAATACCCTGAAAAATCCAAACCAATATTAGTGCCATATTGCAAGCTCATGCATAATAAATCATT
The DNA here is from genome assembly GCF_002878395.1 of Capsicum annuum. Classification (NCBI taxonomy): domain Eukaryota; kingdom Viridiplantae; phylum Streptophyta; class Magnoliopsida; order Solanales; family Solanaceae; genus Capsicum; species Capsicum annuum. The sequence continues at coordinate 78,503,472 of NC_061117.1, read as the reverse complement.
TCTATTTATAGTTTTATGATCAAGTTAGATGTATATTAGGTCTTCAAATAACTACCAGCTATCAGACGAATCAAAACATTCCTTACCAATTGAATTTTTTGGAAGGATATTGCTATAGTCAACTTCAAATGAGTATATATATAATTATACTATGAGTTATTGAGCTCATGACATACCAAAAGATATATAATTTAATTATCTTTCCAAATATACCAATTTTATCAAAATCCGATATTGGAGCAAAAAGTTATGCCCATTTTACTCCAACATGTCAGCCTGGAAATTGAGTGACGACATTTTTGATGACTTATCACATTTCTGACAACATTTTTGATGACATATCACATTTCTGACGACCTTTCTGATGACTTATCAGCCATGTCATCAGGCTTAGATAAAAACTCGAAAATTCCAGCTCCCAGGTGATGACCTAGGCTGACGAGCTATCACAGATCTGACGGCTTATCAGCCTTGGTTGTCAGCTGATAATTTCACCAACTGGGAGGTGATTTCGTGGGAGTATTTTGGTATTTTTCCCTCACTCTAAACATGGTATTAAAGCCCTGAGAAGGCTATTATTCCATTATTTACTCATTCTCCTCAAGAATAAGAATACTCTCTCCCAAAGGGGTTAAACCCAAGTCAAGAAAAATCAAGAACAAGCCTAAGGATTTCTTCAAGAACCTTAAAGAAACATTAAATCTATTTCAAGATTCAAGTCAATTCCACCGCTAGTTCTCACGAATCTTCAATTTAAGGTATGTGTAGTGTTTATCCATGGATCCCTTTCATCCATGGAACTTAAGAATCATGTTTTGAAATCATGAATTGTGATTATCTTGTTATGGTATGATTATATTCATGTTGATGGTTGTTATTTGGTATCTTGATGTATTTTTATGAAGTATGTGAGCATGTTAGTTGAAATCCAAGAATTTGGGTGGCTTAAGATTGTTAAATTAATAAGTATACCTATGCCCAAAGTTGTGCATGTAAGGTGTTTGATAAAATACCTAGAATGATAGAAATCATGTATTATAGCTTAGGGATGAACTATATGATAAATTCATGCTAGTCTATTACATTCAAAGGACACATGTTGTTGTGCAATATATGTGTTAATGGAATGTACATGATGATTGGAGAATGGATTCATAGTGTGTCTATATGCATTCCATGTTATGTACAAGATAATGATTATGAAGTAACATATGAGTTATCCCCCAATTATTACAATATGAACTAAATGTTACCTGCTTGCCATTCCCTTATGTTTAAACGGTTTCCATGCTATCATTATGAAAAGTATATGTTGCTGGAATGCCATAATATTAGAACATAAGGTTTATGACTTGATGTCAAGAATTCCTATTCATGTTAGATATTATGATGATTATGTACCTCATGAAATCCCTCACTCATGTATTATGGATTATTATTGATGGTCATGTATTCAAGAAAGTCACGTTGTGTCAGTTTTCTTCCATCGAGTCTTGAGGGTACTTGTACCCGAAAAATATAGCTGTGTCTAGAGCCATGTCACATTTTTACGACACTCTCAGTCAAGCCATAATCTATAGAATTCAGTCAGTCATGTGACTCAGGAAAATTTAGCAAACTCAGTTAATCTCAGTTAATTTTAGTAATCTCAGTACTCAGTAACTTCAGTAATCTCTGTAATTCAGTACTCTCAGAAATCTCATGAACTCAATACTCAGTAAGATCAGTAATCTCATGAACTCAGTCAGTTATTAGACCTCAGTAGTATTTCATCAGTCAACGGAATTCAATAAGCTCATTCCATATATAGTTCAGTTAATCATGTTCAGAGTCTATTCAAATGGGAGTAAAAATTAGCACCAAGTGAACCCAGGGATGGGAACGCATACTGTCAGATGAGGGTGTGATTCTTAGCAGTCATCCTTGTATTCCAGAACTATATAGCCAGCATAGGTTGAGATATCAACACTGTAATATGAGGGTTGATGAGATGGATAAGCAGTGTCAGATGAGGGCCCCACCATTCTATTTTGGAGACACTGTCAGATGAGGGTTACCCACAGCTTATCTTTACCAGTGGCGCGGTATTGACACCCTTCCAGTTAGGGCAGAGATTGGACATCAGCTCAGCTATAATAGCATATATGGGGCATGTCTGTTAGATAGCTACTTCCCACAGTTTCAATTATATATTTCAGGACTGCCAGATACAGTCACCTAGTGTCACTAAAAAAACTCAGATAGTTCTTCAGATTTCAGGACTGTCAGATACAGTACTAAGTTCAGATAGTTCCATCAAATTTCTAATTGTCAGATACAGTCATTCATGTTATCAGTTATATTAGTTATCAGAACTCATTTATCAGTTATATTAGATATTAGTAAACTCATGCTATCAGTATTCAGTTTTAGGACTGTCAGTTACAGTCAATCAGACCAGTTCTTCATAATCAGAACTGTCAGAATAATCATTCCTTTATCAGTAATATAGTATCAGTCTCCCAGTATTCAGTAATACAGTATTAGTTTCTCATTTATTAGTGAACTACATATCAATATCAGTAAACTCATTTATTTAGTACCTTAGTATCAGTAAACTCAGGTTGTCAGTATTTAGAATCAATAGTCAGCATCGTCATGAAGTCAATTGCAGTTACTTATGCATGTATGTATTCTCACATTCATATCAATCAGCATTGTTCATGCATATAACCCTTTGCATTTAGCCTACGTTACTCGTATACTCAATTTATTCAATCGTACTAATGCACTCACACTATGGTGTTTTATTTTATGCCATAGGTTTAGAGGCACGAGTTCCAAAGCAGTAGTAGCATGGCCGATTTCAGCAGTTAGAGTTTGCAGTGAGTTCTCTTCATTCGAGGGTGATATGATTATTTATTTATTTTAGTACCTTAGTACTTAGAAATTTCATAGATAGTATTAGTTGGAGACATATTTCTTCAACTCCTTATTCAGATAGTTAGAGGCTTTCAGACTATCATGTTCAGACAGTTTATTTTAGTTGTTTTGGGTATTTAATACCCCTCTCAGATGTTATGTTTTTATTAGATTTGAACCTTATGGCCTTTCAGCCTTTTATTTCTGCATTTTTTCAGTATACTACGTACTGTACCGGTACAGATGTCAATCATAGATTAGCTTGTGGTCCTTCGGGGTCATGAACACTGTGTAGCATTTTGGGTGCCAGATTTGGGGCGTTAAAAACTTGGTATCAGAGCCTAAGGTTCAATAGTATCCTAGGAAGTCTAAAAAGTCGCATCTAGTAGAGTCTTATACATGCATGTGTTGTGCACCACACTTATGTGCAGGAGGATATGAGATCTTTTAGGAACAATTTCCCTTCTTTCATGTTTCAGATCGAGCTATATAAAGGTTTCCTAAGAAACTCATGTAGATTCTCATTATGCTCCACTCATGTCAACTCCACCTTACTTTCAAGGTAACAGAAGTAGTGAAGCTCAAGTCCTACAGATAGGGCTTTCTCAAATAGTCCCTACAGATAATTATGGGATTTTCCACAAGCTCAGATACTATCCCTCAGTTTCGTTATGTTCCAAAGTTGTACGGATCTCATTTATGATCATGAGAACTCGTTCTCGAACCCAAATTTAGATATTCCACTAGACCCCTTCTCAGAATCCTATGATAGCATATGACTAGAGTTAGAAGCATGAACCCAGGGATTTAGCAGTAATGGATTTGGGATAATGTTTCCGAATTGATTAGATTATATATTCATGGGGATAGTTATGCCAGAATGAATCAGTAGGCTTGAACAGTTTGAGTTAGAAATTCAAGTTTATTGACTTGAAATTAAAAATAAAGGTGTGAATGTGATATTCGTAGTATGTGAGAAAATAGACGCAGATGATGTGTTTAGTAAGGTGAGCATGTGCTGATCAGAATGTAAGTATGTGATGAAGATTGTAATTCAGTTCAGAGATTAGCTTAGTGTTCACAGACTTATGATGATGGCTTAAAGCCAAGGGAGAGATGGTAGATCAAGTACCCAAGTCAAGCTCTCAGATTTCAGTAGTAGTGCCAGTATGTACAGAAAAGTAGTTAGGGAAGATGATTCCCGACCCATCCTTATCTCAGTGTAAAGTTTTGCACTCCAGTCAGCATGATGCCTATGCATGCCTCATGTCTCATTTCCATGAACACAACTTATATTCATGCTTCCCATAGAATCATGTATGATTCCATTTCCCAGTATAAGAGGTTCGGTTCTATTCCCCTCAGTAATACAAATCATGTCCCATGGATGTAGAAAGCTCTCAGCTCAGGTCATGCAGCTCATGACTCATGTACACATGTCACATTTTACAGATTACTCAGCTCCCATGACTCATGTTACACTCCTATTGATCACTTAATCCAGTATATGTCATGTATATCCTCAGTTCAGACCTTTTGGGTATATTCATATTGTTGATATTCTATTTCTCAGGTTTCAGTCATGTGCCAAGTTCAGTCATTGTCCATTTATGCTTCAGGTACTCCTGATTTAACCCCTTCAGTAAGCTCTCTTTTTGAGAACAGTGTAGTGATGATCAGTTGCATAGATAAGTGAGAAAGTAAATGATACATATTAAGAGAAGATTGTTGCATGCCTGTTTTACATGAGGGTGTAGTTATGGAGATAGGCTTGAATGTCATGATAATATGCAAATAAATGACTAGCAAGAGGTTGTACTTAGAAATTAGGAAAAGTTCAGAGTGTGAGTGTACATTCATATCCTTGAATAATGACAGCCTTCATTATGCGACTATCATAACTCAGTTGCCATCTTAGTTACAGTCTTAGTTATAATGTATGCTTCAGTTCAGTAATCAGCTCAGTTCATGTGTCATGCCTCAATTTCAGATCTCATATAATCAGTTGCGATTTAGTTCCCAGTTTCCTTATACATCGCCTTAGCTTTCCTCAGTAGCTCAGCTAAGTCAGTATTTTGTGAGGGACCTAGTATCCCAAGGGGGAGATACGCTATGATTCCCCTAACTTTTATAACATAAGCATTCTATTCTCTCTTTATATGATGAATCCAGTATGGAGTAGGGGATACTCATAAGTTGACCCTTAAGCTCCAACCTCAGTTGCACTCCATGTATTATAGACTCAGTTCAGTTCATGTATCACGTTCCAGACTCAGTTATGTTCTCGTGTTTCCGCTCATACATATTGAGTAATTAGTCTCAGACTCATTGGTATTTTTAGTTCAAGGTAACAGTCTTACTTGAAGTTACTCATTCTTATGTTCAAATTTCAGTAACAAACTTGGTATTCAGTTCCATGCTTAGTTTTCAGTTCAAACTTGGTATCTTTGCCATTACATGTTCAGTCGCATATTCATAAGTCAGTTCAGTTATGTATTCACACATCAGATATGCATGATCATCTTGCCAGTACTTTCAATCATGCATTCATGTATTATGTCAGTCATAAAATTAGGAATCAGATATGCATTCTTATTATGAGAAACTTAGTTCATCAGAACACTCAGTCATGCATTCATGAATCAGTTACTCGTGCATCAGATATGCGAGTTCAGTATGATGTATTCAGTTTATCAGTCATATCAGTACCAAAATCATGTTTCAGTAGTGTATGTCTTGTACATACTTCAGTTAATCTTTTCTTCCATCTCAGTCATTCTTATTCGAGGACGAATGTTCCCAAGGGGGAGATATTATAATACCCCAAAAAATCCAAACCAATATTAGCACCATGTTTCAAGGTCATGCATATTACATCATGGTTATTTTATAGTTTTATAAGCAAGTTAGATGTATATTAAGTCTTCAAATAACTATCAGCTATTAGACGAATCAAAACATTCCTTACCGATTGAATTCTTAAGAAGGATATTACTATAGTCAACTTCAAATGAGCATATATCTTGTTATACTACGAGTTATTGAGATCATGACCTACCAACAGATATATAATTTAATTATCTTTCCAACAATACCAATTTCACCAAAGTCTCGATATTGGAGCAAAAAGTTATGCCCATTTTACTCCAGCATGTTAGCCTGGAAACTGAGTGACGACATTTTTGACGACTTATCACATTACTGACGATATTTCCGATGACTTATCACATTTTTGATGACTTATCAGCCATGTCTTCAGGATTAGACAAAACCTCAAAAATTCCAGCTCCTAGGTGACGACCTGGAATGACGAGCTATCACAGATCTGATGGCTTATCAGCCTTGGTTATCAGTTGATAATTTTAGGAACTGGGAGGTAATTTCGTGGGAGTATTTTGGTTTTTTTCCCTCACTATAAACACAGTATTAAATCCCTGAGAAAGCTATTATTCTATTATTTTCTTATTCTCCTCAAGAACAAGAATATTCTCTCCTAAAGGGGTTAAACTCTAGTCAAGAAAAATGAAGAACAAGCCTAGGGATTCTTCAAGAACCTTAAAGAAACATTAAATCTATTTCAAGATTTAAGCCGATTTCACCGCTAGTTTTAACGGATCTTCAATCTAAGGTATGCGAAGTGTTCATCCATGGATCCCTTTTATCCATGGAGCTGAAGAATCAAGTTTTAAAATCATGAATTATGATTATCTTGTTGTGGTATGATCATGTTCATATTGATGGTTGTTATTTGGTATCTTGATGTATTTTCATGAAGTATGTAAGCATGTTAGTTGAAATCCATGAATTTGGGTGGCTTAAGATTGTTAAATTGATAAGTATACCTATGCCCAAAGTTGTACATGTAAGGTATTTGATAAAATGTCTAGAATGATAGAAATCATGTATTATAGCTTAGGGATGAACTATATGATAACTTCATGCTAGTCTATTATGTTGAAAGGGCTCACATGTTGTTGTGGTGCAATATATGTGTTAATGGAATGTACATGATGATTGGAGAATGGATTCATAGTGTGTCTATATACATTCCATGTTATGTACAAGATCCTGATTATGAAGTACCACATGAGTTATCCCCCAATTATTACAATATGAACTAAATTTTACATGTTTTCCATTCCCTTATGTTTAAACGGTTTCCATGCTATCGTTATGAAAAGTATATGTTATCGAAATGCCATGATATTAGAACATGAGGTTTATGACTTGATTTTAAGCATTCCCATTCATGTTAGATATTATGATAACCATGTACCTCATGAAATCCCTCACTCATATATTATGGATTATTATTGATGGTCATGTATTCAAGAAAGTCACGTTGTGTCAGTTTCCTTCCATCAAGTCCTGGGGGTACTTGTACCCAAAAAATATAGTTGTGTGCCTAGAGCCATGTCATGTTTTCATGATACTCTCAGTCAAGCCATGATCTATAGAATTCAGTCAGTCATATGTCTTAAGAAAATTTAGTAAACTGAGTTAATCTCAATTAATTTCAGTAATCTCAGTACTCAGTAACTTCAGTAATCTCCGTAATTCAGTACTCTCGGAAATCTCATGAACTCAGTACTCATTAAGATCAGTAATCTCATGAACTCAGTCAGTTATCAGATCCTAGTAGTATTTCATCAGTCAATGGAATTCAATAAGCTCAGTCCATGTACAGTTCAGTTAATCATGTTCAGAGTCCATTCAGTTGGAAGTAGAAATTAGCACCGACTGAACCCAAGAATGGGAACACACACTGTCAGACGAGGGTATGATTCTTAGCAGTTATCCTCGCATTCCAGAACTAAGTAGCCAGCATAGGTTGAGACATCAACACTGTCAAATTAGGGTTGATGAGGAGGATAAGCACTGTCAGATAAGGGCCCCACTGTTTTTTTTTGGGGACACTGTCAGATGAGGGTTACCTATAGCTTGTCTTTTCCAGTGGCACGATATTGACACCCTTCCAGTCAAGGTAGAGATTAGACCCCAGCTCAGTAATAATAGCATGTATAGGGCATGTCGGTTAGATAACTACTTCCCACAGTTTCAGTTACAGATTTCAGGACTGTCTGATATAGTCACCCAGTCTCAGTAAAAGAACTCAGATAGTTTTTTAGATTTCAGGACTGACAGATACAGTCCACTCAGATACAGTGCAAAGTTTAGATAGTTCCATCAAATTTTTGACTGTTAGATACAGTCATTCATGTTATCAGTTATCAGAACTCATTTATCAGTCATGTTAGATATTAGTAAACTCATGCTATCAGTACTCAGTTTAAAGAATGTCACATACAGTCAATCAGACCAGTTCTTCATAATCAGAACTGTCAGAATAATCAATAATATAGTATTAGTCTCCCAGTATTAGTAATACAGTATTAGTTCCTCACTTATTAGTGAACTAAATATCAATATCAGTAAACTCAGTCATTTAGTACCTCAGTATTAGTAAAATCATGTTGTCAGTATTCAGAATCAATAGTCAGTATCGCCATGAAGTCAGTTGCAGTTACTTATGCATGTATGTATTCTGATGTTCATATCAGTCAACATTGTTTATGCATATAACCCTTTGCATTTAGCCTACCTCACTCGTATACTCAGTACATTCAGTCGTACTGACGCATTCATGCTATGGTGTTTTATTTTATGTTATAGGTTTAGAGGCATGAGTTCCAGAGCAGCAGTAGCATGGCAAATTTCGGCAATCAGAGTTAGCAGTGAGTCTTCTTCATTCAAGGGCGACATGATTACTTATTTATTTTAGTACCTTAGTACTTAGACATTTCAGTAGATGGAGTTAGTTGGAGAGATATTCCTTCAACTCCTTATTCAGACAGTTAGAGGCTTTCAGACTATCATGTTCAGATAGCTTATTTCAGTTGTTTTGGGTATTTCATACCCCACTCAGATGTTATGTTTTTATCAGACTTGAACCCTATGGCCTTTCCGCCTTTTATTTCTACATTTTTTCAGTATATTACATAGTGTACAGGTACAAATGTCAGTCATGGGTTAGCTTGTGGTCCTTCGGGGTCATGAGCACTATGTAGCATTTTGAGTACCAGATTCGGGGCGTTACAGTCACACAATTTGAAAGTTTTGAAATCCACCCCATTGGAGTCTCCCCGACCCAAACTATGCAACCTCTCATGGTAACTAAGAACTCATAAGCATCGACCTTGGGATCTCCATTGAAGCAGAGGGGTCTTGCCTCATGAACTCCATAAACCTACTTTATCCTTTCATAGACATAGTGGATAAGGTGATTAGATGTAGGGAAATACCCTACAATATCACATCCTCACTAACGGAATCTATAGCAGTGGCTAGTTGTGTATCTAGATTCTGAAACCCTAAAGTAGTGTGTTGAATGAAAGTCTGAGTCATCTCATTAATGAAACCTAACAACTTTACTATGAAATCCTCAACCATATATATAGACATGACAACATATGGTGTCTATGTTGGGTTCAACCCCTCTATCTCAACAAACTCATCATAATCATTAACTTTTAAACCTGATGAGGGTCCCAACCTCACCTCTATCTAGTCCAGGTGCTCAAGTACAACTTTTTTCTTGAACTTTGCCACTACCACATAGCAAATGCTTGGGCTATGAGTCTCTGGCCAAAGAATAATGTGTTCTCACCATCTGTAAGAGAGTGAATAAGATGTTTTTGAGTCACATTAAGCTATAAATGCACGACACTGAGTGAAGAAGTTGATTTCTCCTAAATTCATGTGACCTCTCACAAATAGATGATGGATGTCTCCACATCAATCTGCAAGACTCTACTAGACTCGACATATACTTGTGAGACCAATGAAACTAAGGCTCTAATATCAACTTCTCATCATCCAAAATAGGGACCATGATGGTACCTGTCAGACCCTCAGAGGTAAGCTTATCCCAACCCAAATACAGTAATCAAAGAAAAACAAAAGTGGAAGAAGTAAGAAATAGGAATAATTCCTAAATTATAAGGTATAATCTCAACATAACATCTCTGAACTGCTTATCACTACTACAACCTCAAATGCTGAAGACAATGTTATAGTCTGAAGTATCTCAAATGAGAATAATCATAAGATAAAATAAGAAAAGATATAGGTAATCTCTAAGATCCAATAGTCGCTACCTCAATCTCTGAAAAATCCAACACTAGGAGTCATAATCAATGCTTAGCTACTCGCTCAATACTTGTATGTAGATGCAGAAAAGAAAAACACGAGTGAGTATGAAATATGCAACTCAACAAGGATCATCAACAATCCACCCTAATCCGGAGTGATGGCAGAAATTACCACACCAACCATTCAAGATTACCCTGATAAACCTTTACTAAGAAAAGTACCAGCCTATTCTAGTAGATAGAAACAATTAACAAAGTAGCCAATTTAGTTCAATTAAGGCAGATACCAACAGGTTTAATATCAACAGTAATAGTAATAGGTCACATTAAGAGATAATTTCACTGACACAATATATTATATATACTCACCAAGCCAAATCATCAACCCAAGATAAGATATAAAAATACATGTCATGCAACCAACAAATGTGATGCAACAGTTTCCATGGATCAAGTTATAACCAATACACAACATATAGTACCATCCCAACCATAATATAACCCAAATATAAAGTGCAATGCATTGTAGTGATATAATATGAAATGCAATGGCCAAAGTACAATCTACACCTTCTAAGCCTAACATTTTTGGAGAGGACCCATGGGGGTTCATGATATGCCATGATTTCATGGCACTTTCAATTCTTAAAACAAGAAAATTATATAGGAACTTAGATATTCTTGTTGGATATGATGTGTGTTTGTGTTGATTTTATAGGAAAATAGGTTTCAAAGAAAAAATTGAGAAAGAAATAAAGAGTTGTTGAATTGGTGATCCAAGAGTCAACCCACGACTCGTGGGTAGGACCTACACCCTGTAAGTGTGTTCGTGACTTGAAGTTCTAAAGATGATTTGCAGATTCTAAAGTCCATGGGTCCACCCACGACTCGTGAGTTGCAGATGTGAGTTGAGTTTTGAAGAAGATTGCCAAGGTCAGTTCCACGAAGTCAACCTATGGATCGTGACACCAACCCATGCCACGTGAGTTGGAGTAATGGAATCATGTCTTGAAAGTTGAGGTCAGCTTTGATTTCCATGGTTGCGAGACACGGCCCATGGATCTAATCCATGACTCAACCCACGATCGTAGATGTTGCCGAGCCGATTTTCCTACATAGTTTAGAATAGGATTTATTATTTATCTATAATTTATTAAAAGTGTGAAGACCCTTAGAAAAGTGATTTGAACTTTTTGCCCTTCATTAAAAAAAGTCGTAATAGTCAAAATCGTCTTTTCACATATATTTTTAATTATTATTTTATTAAATTGAAGACTCCTAAAATATTTGAGACCCTAATAACATACAATTATGAAAAAAAAAATATCTATATTTAGTACTAACTAAAAGAATTATGAAAGTCGTACCAAAAGTAGATGAAGTCTAAAATATATGAACTCTAAAAAAAATATGAAAATGATTGATTGATTACGTAATTAGTTATACCAAGGTAGCAATGGTAGCAAAATATCATTAAATTCGGATAAAAACTAATGGATAGTAGGTAGCAATTACAATCAAGGCACTTGTGGTGAAGTCAATAATAATCATATTTGGTGGATTCCTTAATAATCTATAATTGGTGGATTACGATCAATTATGAAACTAAGAAACACCCGCTCATATTTTGTTATTATTTATTTATGAAACTTCTAAATATTAGGATTTAAGTACATTGTCCAAATATCGAAAAATTTAATAATCAAGATTTTATATCAAAAACTTTTAATTAATTATTTTTAAAATAAATGAGTTCTGAAATATATAATAAGAAAAACATTTATGGTAAAAAGATTAGGAGAATTAATAAAATGGAGTGCACCTGAGTACAATTTTAAATTAGATCTAACTCTTTTAAGCATATAATATTTTTATTTACTTATTTTCCTTCTTTAACTTAAGTAACGATTCATAATGAATCAACTAGAATTTTACCTTATATGAAAAAAGAATTTCTACAATTCCATTTAAGTAATTTTTAGATCAGACATTACAAGAAACATGCTTCTTTTACTTCTACGATTTTTTTTCTTATTTTTTCCTTTGATTCAAGTGTATTTTTACATTCATAATCACCGTTCTTTGTCTTTCTTTATTTCTTTTAGTTAGTAGTTTTTAAGATTTTATATGAGTTATACATATTCAACAATTTGACAATGGATTCTCCCTTCTGATAATTTTTCATGTTTTTCTTTCAGTTAAAATTGAAAGTTTTGATCGAAAAATTAAATGAAAAAAGCATATTATTGCCAAATAAAGTAGCCAGAATAATCAAAGGTATATCTCCTCTCCGTTTTAATTTACTTCCTATTAAGTCCTGAATATTTTTTGTATGTAGGACGTGGTATTTTTAACCCCGTCCATTTTTACTTTCTTTCAGATTTAGAAGTTATATATGTTTTCTCATATTTTTGAACGGTTACATGTAGATTTAATCTATATCTAAATATATATAAATTTATATCATCAATACAGAATTTTCAAATTAAAAAAATAATACTTTTACATGATAGAAAAATATTAAAGAGATTCAAAAAGCGATAGAATCAAGAGTCGAACTAGAATATTTCGTATAGTATTATCATGAAATATAAACTATAAACTATAGTTACAGTTAGTTTTTTAAAATTTAAAATGCACTAATATATACAAACAATTATTTAAATTTATTTTAAATTGACAAAACTGTTAAATATGTATAAGTGGTGAAAGAAATTATGGATAAAGCCAAATCGATTATAGTAGCATGTTACATGTCAAAATAGTTATCTATATCTATTTATAATCTATAATCTATAATTTATAATCTATAATATGTTAAAAGTGTGAAGGGCCTTAGAAATATTGTTTGAACTTTTTTCCATTCATTAAAAGTATTTGCTTAAACAAAATCATCTTTTTACTATTTTTTTCTAATATTTAAGATTTAAAAATTAATTAAATATATTTATGGTTAAACCTTTCCTTATTAGAAATCATCAGAATTAATGACAATTAATACTTTTTTCATTAGTTTAAGAATTCTAAATCAACTAAATTTGAATTTAAGAAGATTTAAAAAATCTAGAGATATATATAAAAGCGTTAGAATAAGAAAAATTTAATAAGTACCAAATTTTTAAAAGTTTTAAGTACATAATAAGAATGTAATCACTGATTTTGTAAAGATTTAACTTTAAAAATAAAAAAAAATTCTAAATATAGAAGCAAATAAGAAAAATAATTGTACCACAAATATGATTCAAATTGATGTGTTTCTTTTAACCTTTGGCAGCATGGGAAAGAGATACTGCATGATAAACGCAAAAGTGATAATGTAAAATATACATGTGCTTACACTAAAACATATGTTTATGTTTACATTATTACATCAAAGTGAGAAAAATCTTTGAAAAGTGATTTAAACTTTAACACTTCATTAAAAATCTCTGAAATAGATAAAATTATTTAATTTGAGATAGTGTGCTTTTGTTCTTGAGGAATAGTGAACATAATGAGCAATTTTGGCTATTAAGGGTATAAATCCCGTATTTAGGCTGATTAGGGGCTTTGAAAAATTACCAAATGGTCCCTGAAATTAAATAACAAAATCTGAACAAAATCCCAATTTTACATGCTGGCGCGACGCGGTGATGTCGCGCCAGCTCACTGAAAAACTAGTTGGTGGCGCGATGCGGTGGTATCGCGTTGCCACCTTGGATGCGAACTTGAAGGGCACCGCGACGCTGTGGGATCGCGTTGGTGCACTGAAAATTAACAATTTTGAAATTGATTCTTGGCGCGATGCGCCAATATTGCGGAGGCTCACTGGTTTTTGACAAATGCCATTTTAGCAGGCTCTGCGATGTGCTAAAGTACTAGGTGATACACTGTCTCACTAAAATAGCTCTAACTCTTCGCCCGGGTGTCGAATTTGGGCAAATTTAGTATCGATGGAAAGCTTATTCAATTTTCCACACAATGAAAAGTTAAAATCTTAAAAATTCCATATGTATAAAGGTTTATTCATATTTAAAGAAAGTCTTTGACATTTTAGGGATGAATTTAAGCTAGGTAGAAGTACGGGGTATTACAATACTCCCCCTTTGGAACATTCGTCCTCGAATAAGACTGATTAAGCTGTGGTCTACTGATAGACTGAGTTTATACGCTGGACATGCATATATGATGCATGGAATACATGACTGAACTAATAAATGAATGTATGATTGAATATGCAACAATAACTGATACTTAAGATTATAGTTGTAATTGAACATGGAACTGAGTAGATCTAAGAAAGACTATTACCATAAGCTAAGAACACTGATGAGCCTAAGATCATTTACTGAACATGTATGAACGGAAACATGAGAACATGAACGAGTCTGAAATGTGATACACGAACTGAATATCGTGAACTGAATAAGCCCTTGATTACATATCTTACGGCTAAGGTTGGAACTAGAGGGTCAGCTATGAGTACCCGCTACCTCAAACTGAATTTGTTATGCCAAAAAAAACTGAAAGGTTTAGATCATGATAGCTCGGGGTTTATAGTACATCTCCTCCTTGGGACACTGTTTCCTCGAAAAGTATTGACTTGACTGAGATACTAAGGAAAAGCATGAGACGATGCACGAATATGATCTATGATTATAGAACTAATATGTAAGGCATGAGTACTGACATTACTAACATCACTACTAAAATATGAAAGTCTAACTTAGTTACTTATTCTACCATCTCCCTTTTGGACTCTATGTCCCTCTTAGAATGCTTACTTCACTAAGATACTGGGGCGATGCACAGGGCACCTACGGACTGAATTGTGACTGAATATCTAGGATCTGAAACTAATGCATGATTCATGAACTGAGATGAACTCGCAACTACTAGGATGTTCTATTTAGGAATAGTTACATCCCTGAGATTTCTGATAATATGACTAGATGGAAAGATGGGAAAAAAAAACCATACGAATTTGACTGCTTGACTATTAAAATGAATTGCTGGATTTACTGACTGACTCATGCTAAAACTTAAGCTCAACTGGGAGAAAAGGATCTAACAAAGTGTATCATGAAGATAAAAGACTCATAACGTACCTGAATCTATGTTAGGGGAACTTTCCTGATCATGGTGAGTCTGGAGTGCATAAAATCTATTCTGGCGCTGACCATCGGTGGTACTGGAAATGGCACCCTGCGGATACAAATCTCTACCCCTTTGAGCCATTATTCTACACTCCCGCAATCTATGGCCTGGATTACCATATCTAAAACATACCTCACTGTTTGATCTACACACATCTAGGTGATTTCTACCACACTCTTCACAAAGTAGATAGGTACGATCACTTCTTACACTACCCTGGGTATTGGAGACTAGTACCTCATCATGGCTGTCATTCCTGAACTTTGGTATTGGTGCACTAGCTGAAATTAGAGTTAGGACTGAAAACTTCTGACTGTGCTGAGAACGGTTACCACCCTGTGACCCTGGCTAAGAAAAACTAGAACTACCTATTCTGGCTCTCTTATTTACTCTCTCTCTTTCCTTAGATTTCTTTGCCTTAATCTGTTGAGCGTGCATCATAAATCTAGAAAGATCCATGTCTTTATTGAGTATAGCAGTCCTACACTCCTTAACCATGAACCCAGACACACCGGTCATAAACTTACGCATGCTTGATCTAGGGTCAGCCATCTGATCAGAGGCATACTTAGAAAACTGGCTGAACTTGAGGCAATACTCTTTTACTGCCATAGAGCCCTGCCTCAGGTTTATGAACTTTTCTATCTTAGCTTCCCTCATCTCAAGTGGGAAAAACTTGTCTAAGAACGCATCCTAAAATATCTGCCAGGTCATGGAAGTTGTATCCTCCCCTCTACTCTTCTTCCACATCACTACCCAATCATAAGCAACATCCTTCAGCCTATAGGATGCCAATTCTAAACTCTCCACTTCAGATACATGTATAATTTGGGTGATCTTCTTCACCTCATCAAGAAAAAGTTATGGGTCCTCACCTGCCTTTGACACAAAGAATTCTGGCGAGTTTATTCTCATAAAATCTCTGATTTTGGCAGCGGGTAAATCCCCATCTTGCTAAGGTGGGACTGCAGCCTGACGGTTTCCCTAAACAATAGTTGTCATAGCTTGGGCTAGCGCTAGGGGTGGGCATGGTATAGTATATACCAAATACCAGACTGAAACCAAAAATTGTTATACCGCGATATGGATGTTATGGTACTTGGTATGGTATTTGGTAGAAATTTTAAATTATTTTGGTATTTGGTATGGTATTTGGCGGCACAGAAGTTTTTTAATGATATATAAAACCCATATATACATTATATTTAAAATTATTAAATATATTTATATATCATCCATTAGCCAATTGAACACAAAAGTAGCTTTTATTTAGAAATAAATTTTTTGGGAAGCTTATTATTTAGGAGTACTATGCTTAAGTTTAGATAATGTTGTTCAGAGTTTGGATCTCGGACTATTCAATCGTGATTAAAATATTATTTTTGTGTAATTGATTAACAAAGATAGTTGTTAGCTTAACATGATTAATACATATTTTTACATTTAAAAAGTTATAATTTTTTTATATTAATATATGTAATTAGAAATCAAATAAAGTATGCTTACCGAATTACCATACCGTAAAATACCAAAATCGAATTTAAAAATATTGAACCATACCGAACTAATATGGTAAAGTAATGATATTGTTCTTTTAGATATCAAAAACCAAAGTTACCATACAGAATTTTAAAATACTGTACCATACTGCACCATGCCCACCCCTAGCTAGCGCCTGAAAAGCTATTTGAAACTCTTCATGTGACACATTCTCATTCAAAGGATCTGCGGGCTGAGGTAGCTGGTTATCATTTCTATAGGCATTAGCTTTGCGAGGAGGCATATTCTTTAACGAAAGAAAGAAGAATATTAGACTAAGGGTTTTGCTAGAGCTCATGCTCACTCCCACAACATAAATATTGAAAGAAGAGAAACTGTTCCTAAAATATCTTATAACCTCCTGTTCATAAGTGTGGCTCGCTACACACCCAAGCACAAGACTCTACTAGATGTGGCTTTCAGACTTCCTAGGACACTGTTGAATCTTAGGCTTTGATACCAAGTTTGTAACACCCCAGATTCTGAACTCCGGCGCTACACAGTGCTCATAATCCCGAAGGACCACAAGTTAACCCATGACTAGTACCTGTTGTAATAACTAATAATAATACTGTATAATGCAGAAATTTGGCAGAAACTTTCCATAAGGTTCAAAATTGAAATACAACTATATAAGGTATAACAATACCAAAACTAAACAACTATCTGAAAATAATCTAGTCTGAAAAGCCTCTAATATGTCTGAACTGTGGAGTTGATGGGACAATTCCCCAACTAACTCCATCTACTGAAATACTAAATCTAATGTAATAATAAAATAAGAAACATCCTCAAATGATGAGGACTACTGCTAAGTCTACTGCTGCTGGCTGAATCTGAACAGCTAAGGGTGCTTGGGAGCCCGTGCGTCTGAACCTATGGTATAAGACACCATAGCACAAGAAAGTATGTGTCAGTACATGGAAATGTACTGGTATTCTAGATGAGGTAAGGCTAAATACAAGGGTTCATATGCATGAACATAAAATTGACTGAATAACATGAGACTACAGAATAAGGATCCATGTATAAAAATGTAAACTGTAACTGAGGTCGTACTAACACTGGATACCGAGTTTTGAATATTGTCTAACTATTATCTGAGTTTACTAATACTGTAATACTGATAACTGGATCTCCTGATACTGTATCACTGATAACTATTGTGGGGTCGATCCTATCTAATGGGTGGCCTCTAAGATCATTCCTATCAGGCGGGTAATCCCTGAATCTACTGATACTGATGCTGATTGACTACTAACAGTCCTGAATCTGTAGAACTATCTGAGCTCATTACTAAGCTGAGTGACTGTATCTGACAGTCCTAATTCTGTAGAACTGAACTGAGTTCTATTCTGAAAACTGAGACTTGGGAAGTAATCATCTAACCGACATGCCCCGAATCTGAACTAGTGGGATCCAACCTATAACCCCAACTGAAAGGGTGTCCGTACCATGCCATAGGTAAAGACACTACTGTGGTCAAACCTATCTGACGGGTAACCCTGAACAAGAAGTCAAGCCTAATCTGACGGGTGACCCCTGGGAGGTAGCCAAGCCTTAATCTAAAAAGTGACCCCTCATCCTGCATTGGCTACGCAATTCTAGAGTACAGGGATTGCTACTAACGACTCTGCCAATCTGACGGGGAAGCCATCATCCCTGATCTCGCTCGGTACTGAATCCTACTCCCAACTGAAAGACACTGAACTGATTATACTAGACTGGACTGGACTAAGACTGAGTTTACTGAGTTTTTCTAAGTTCTGTAATTGACTGAGTTCTACTGAGTTTTATAACAGACTGAGAGTACTGATCGTGATATGACTAATACTATTATATAACTAATATTGGCTCTAGGTAAACAGCTAAATTATCAGGTATTAAATACCCCCAGGACTCGATAGCATGGATAACGTAAAGCATGATATTTTTGAATAGCATGTCAATAGTCTATCATTCACGATACAATCAATAAGGCATTTCTTCAAACACTTGAAAGTCATAAACTTGTACATGAACAGGAATGCATATTAGTATGTCATGACTCATTCACTAAGGCCTTTCATCAAACACTTAGCATGCATTAACTTGTACATAAACGGAGATCTCACGTTGACATGTTATAATGGCACTTCTTCATTCACATAGGCATTTTATCAAACATATGGGGAACATGCTTTGGTTATACAATAATTACTATATCTAAGTATCATGGCTACATCAATAAACTTGCAACTTGAAGGGTTTATCATGAACATCATGCAAATCATCATATACAAGGATCAAATCTTGAAACTTGTAATCTAAAACATGAATCAGCACCCAACAATAACATAAACATGAACTTCAATTCAGGTAAATCATGAAAAACTCATAGATACACAATCTTGTACTTTGAAAAGAGATTCTTGGGCTTCATGGGTGGAAGAGACCCATGAATAAACATCTAACATACCTTAATTCATGAGTTTCTTGGAGTTCTTGGAGAGATTCTTGGGATTGACCTTGATTCTTGATATTAGGGTTTGTTAATTTGAGATAGTGTGCTTTTTTTCTTGAGGAATAGTGAACATAATGAGCAATTTTGGCTATTAAGGGTATAAAACCCGTATTTAGGCTGATTAAGGGCTTTGGGAAATTACCAAATGGTCCCTGAAATTAAATAATGGAACCTGAACAAAAATTTGAATTTTACATGCTGGCACGACGCGGTGATATCGCGCCAGCTCACCAAAAAATGGATGACTGGGAAACTGGTTGGTGGCGCGACGCAGTGGTATCGCGTTGCCACCTTAGATGCGAACTTGAAGAGCACCGCGACGCTGTGGGATCACATCGGTGTACTGGAAATTGACAATTCTGAAATTAAGCCTTAGCGCAACGCACCAATATCACGGAGGCTCACTGGTTTTTGACAAATACCATTTTAGTTGACTCCGCGATGCACTAAAGTACCAGGTGATACACTGTCTCACTAAAATGGCTCTAACTCTTCGCTCGGGTATCGAATTTGGGCGAATTTAGTATCGATGGAAAGCTTATTCAATTTCCACATAATAAAAAGTCAAAATCTTAAAAATTCCACATGTATAAAGGTGTATTCATATTTAAAGAAAGTCTTTGACATTTTTTAGATGAATTTAAGCTAGGTAGAAGTACGAGGTGTTACAACCTAGTTGTCTTCTATATTTGATTCAGCGACCGTTTTATACTTTATTAGAGGTGTATTTCGGGTAACATCAGTTCGCAATTCATATATTAATCACAATATCATAAATCAACCTTGGTGGCACATCTCTCGGCTAAGGTGTTTTATAAAATGGTTCATTTTCTTTTGCATAGAATCCAAATTTCCATAGTAGTACCAGTTTCCATTAAAATGGGTGATGAATGTATATGCATGATCATGGCAAAATCAACAATGTACAATAATCAACTTAACAGTGGTATAAATGAACCTATCACCCAAATCTCTATAAATTATGATACAAGCCCTCAACACGAGCACCACAATAGTAAAGGAATTAATTAAGACATTAATGAAGTTCACAAGACCTCACTCAGACATCACACTGATAATAAGATTTCTAATCAATAATAAGGTCAACACCAGCCCCCGCTCAGGCGTTGCTATGATAATAAACTCTCTAAGAAATAAATAAGTTAACACAACCCCACTTAATATTCCCCAAATCAATGATAAGGTTCACAAAAACCCACACAGGCATCACAATAATGATAACCCACACAGGCATCACAATAATGATAATCAATCTAAATAAGATAAACATTAAGTATTCACACAATCCACAGCATACTTTACATGATAACTTTCCTACCTTTTCCCATCTCTGACACAACTAGACTGAAATACTCACAGGGGAAATATACTTCTTAACAAACATATTTAGAAGTTCACCTTAATTCACAATACATGGTAATTACACCAAGATTCATCTTTTAACTTCTTATTTATAAATTCAATCTCTTTATACCTTAAGCAGTTACTAACCTCAATCTCTTTATATCTTAAGCAATTACTAAACTTTAATTTTTTCATCAAATTCCACAAAAATGATTCAACCCTCAAGTACATAATCATTATCATTTTATGCATAATTAACAAGTTATTTATCAACATAATTTATCATAAACATGTCAACAAGTAGAGATAACAGTCGAGATGTTCATTATATTATTTTTAACTGAACAATAAACACTGGTACCCGCATAAATGCTCCCCATCTCATTTATATAGGACCCATAAATACCTAGTTTTTTACAATATACAAGTGACTAGCACATAGCACATAAACACCTTAGAAAAGAGTCAGGTAATCTCTACTTGCCTTAAAGACGATCGGGAAAGCCAAATGACAACCCTAAGAATCAAAGAGAAATTCCAATTCCCCAAAATGCCTCCGAGCAGGTTCAATTTATTCAAATATGAGATCTACACATAAATATGAGACCAACGATACCCATATTTACATACTTTTGTTTTGGGTCCAAAATTACCTTAAAAATCAACTCCAAAATAAATGGGTAAAACTAAAATTTTAGTAGAAAATCACTTTACCCATGTTTAAGGGTTTCAAATCAAAAATTCACTAAAAATGAAGTTGAAATCGAGTTAGAAATTATTTAAATATTAATATTTCACCTTTACCGATAAAACTCCAAAATAGCAAGTTTAAAAAACCATAATTTGAAGATGATTTTACAATTTAATCAGTGGGTAATGATGAAAACAAGTTTTAGAAACTTACTCGAAGTTTAGATCTAGAAAATCTTCTTGAAATCACGTTAATTTGAGCTTCAAAGCCCTAAAAATGGTGAAAATGGAGTTTGTGGCTGAAATTTCACATTTTAAAGATGCCAGGCCTTGCCTTTATTGCGAACGCAACCTAGGCCCCACAATCGTCAAGGCAAAACCTAACCCAGCCCAGAGGCACCCTTCATTGCGAATATGGTCCTCCCTCTGCAAACGCGATGTACAAGGACCTCCTTCATCACAAACGTAAGGGTTGGACCGCAAATGCGATGAAGAAGCTGCATGGCACCAGCATCAGCAACTAAACTAGCTCAATATTTTTCGACGGACCCTCAGAATACGTTTGAAATCTCGTGAACACATTTCAAGTATGTTACTAGACTAATTTTGGCACTTTAGAATCAATGGGACAACTAGAATTACCAATAGAGGTTGTTAACAATGAGTTATCCCCAAAACCAGCTCTAGGCAACATAAAACTAATTTCTCGTCTAAAGACTCAAAATCAAGCTGAAAACCTCAAAACCCAAACCAACCAAGCTACTAATTCAAAATCAATATTCCAGAGTTGATTGAACAGGCAAATTTTTCATCTAACGCTCGGATCACAAAATATTGACTAAAGTCAACTATATCAACTTAAAAGTTTTTAAAATCAAAACCTCGCATAAAACTCTCCCGAACACTTTGGGGATCGTTCCACCCACTCCTGAAACTATGTTATAAGACAACGACGAAGAGAGGCAAAATAATCAAAACCTATAAAATACTAAAAATCACTACAAGGATTGTTACATTATGTAAGTTTCAAATTACTGTTAGTTGACAAGCGAGGGTGGATTTTAGATGGTGATCAGAGGCGGCAAAGGGAGAATGCAGAGTCGGCTTGATCGATTATGCGGCCTAATGAAGAATCTTCACACAATGCAATACTGAAGGAGGACAACTTTCGAAATAGGACTTTTAGTTAGGTTCTTGTAGCGTGTAAAATCATATCATTGAACTTTACTACTTTTGTGTGTGTGTGAATTATGTTTGCTATAGAATTTGGATTAGTTAATGAAATGGTAGGTGTAGTATGTTATGGTTGTGAATGATTTCTTCATTTATTTTATGAGTGTGACAAAAAAAAAAAAGGATTGCCCTTCTATGATGGTGTATCCATTGGTGAATCAAATTAGAGACGTAATTGTAAAAATGGGTCAAAAAAATTAGTGGAGTGAATTTAGTAGAGTGGAGCATATCATACAACTGTGATTCTGTTGGTTTTTGGTACCAAGGTATAGTTTCTCCTCTCAAATTATTGTTTTTTTCAAAATCGTATGTTTTTTGAAAAATCATAAGGGCTTCATTTGATCGATCCATTGGTTGCAATAGCTTGACGTAACTAATAAGATAAATCAGTAGTTCATTGTTTTCTTCATAAAGCGTATTGGAATTAGTTAGAAGTTTCAATATTTGCATCTCCTTTTCTTCTATTTTAAGTAACGGGGTATGTAACTCCTATATTTATATGTTACAATAAGAAAATACCATATACAAAATAATGCATGCATAATAATTACAGGAAATTTGAATTTGCTCATTTGGTTGCCATCTTGTCATGAAGGTTCAAATATAATCATTTGTCATTCATCAAAGCTGTTTGAACAGCCTGATTATTCATAAATTTCAGCTTATATTTTCACTAAAAATTTTGTTTCTCATTTCTATGGTATACTATTTGCTGGGGACACGTGCAAATCAGACACTAGTGAAGAAATAAATGGTCATCTAGTTTTTCACCAATTTGGTCCAAAGCGTCGCTTTAGGAAACAGATAGATGGCAGTTTAATGAGATGTATGATTTTCGTACTGGGTGCGCTGGAAGTCAAAAACCTTAGACCACTTATTTTGGTCCTGAGAAACTAATGTTTCATTTTTGCTGGCAATAGTTACTTCAAAGTGGTACTTCATCAGCTATCCATATGACTTCACTAGAAAAAGCTCTAGTATTTGTAAGTAGTAACCCCTACCACAAGCTGATGAAACAGGGCTAAATTTCATTTTTGAGGTAAAACTCATATAGTTCGCTGCAAGTACATGGTGACCAAGTTTTTTCAGAGAAAAAGTTGATTATCCTTGAGCAATTTTTCCTGTCTTGCCCATCATCTTTCAATGTCCCCAAGTTAAATAAGCTGCATTGGCAGTCACTTCTGAACTGCTCTGCAATGGAATGTGCACAAATGACTTCCAAATTGTGATACAATATCCACTATACCACCGTAACCAGCTACTGCTGTGACCTGAAAGTAATGTACAAGTGAAACTGTGACCAATAACGATAATTAAACGTTGTACTATATCCTTCCTGCCACAATGGTGATTCAACTTCAGTTTTGGTGTATATGCTATTTCTAGCTTTTTATAGAAAAAAAAAAAAAAGAGGAGAGTTACAAATCTACCCAAAAATGCTGATCACACCGGTGAAAATATGACTATCACGAAACTAAAGAAAAGTAGTCTCTTACCCCTGAAGGATGTGCAGAAATGGAAAACAATGACTCAGGAGCACATGGTATCTGTGAAACAATATCTCCATTCAGGTCAAAGCGGCTAAGCAGTGGCTCCGCTCCAACCGCCAAAACCTGACAGGAAAATTAAAGCTCCTTAGGATTAAAGGAACTGGAAATAACCAAAAAGCATTTGACGGAATTAGCTACTCCCACCACAGTGGTGGATAGAAGACTGCAATCAACTAGATTGAACTTAGATAGTCCACAGGCACAAAAAGAGGCAACATATATGCAAAAGGGATTACATTAAGCAAAAAGAATTATACTACACTTTCTGCAGGAAAAGAACATTAAGTAAAAATAGTGCAAAGATAAAATATTTGGAAGGCTAGTGCTTGTTGAGATTTACTATAATCTAAGTACAAAGATCTGTGCTCAGCTTCAGCTTTTAGATGAGATTGGTTGTCACTTCAACATAGTATCAGAATAGAGAGAAGTTTTGAGCTCGAATTTTACCGCCGCCCATTATCAAAAATATAATAATCATCAGCTTGGGTAAGTTTTATTTTCTTTTCCCTTTCCCTTTTGGTTGGTAGCTGGCCATGCAAAGGTGAGGGATGACTAGCCCCTTTGCCCTCCTTCAACAAGTACTTTAAGAAGAAATCAAAATGATTGGTAAATAGACAGATTTTGCCAAATACTGAATTCATGTTCAGTAGAATTAAGACAGCAGACGGGCTAATTTGGGTTAACAGTAGGGATAAGGTATTCTCAGTCAATAACTGCTACAAAATGTTTTTGCAGCAGTTTAGTCAAGGAATTTCCAACTGGCCATGGAAGAATAATGAAGATCATTTGGAAAATCAAAGCACCTGTGAAAGCTGCTTTTTTTGGTTGGCTAGCAGCTAGGATGATTGCCAAACACACAAGTTACAGAGGAGAGCTTTTTCCTTGTGCAGCAGATGATATTTCCAAAGTTTAGAGGAAGAAACAGTTTGAACATCTTTTCTAGTATTATAGATTTTCAAGATAATGTTAACTTTCCATTAACATTGTATTATTGAATATGTTAATTGCTATTGTACCTTGTTTTATTATTATTCCTTATCTTATCTTAGATTGTTTTATTTTGAGCTGGGGGTCTATCGAAAACAGCCTCTCTATCTCACATTTGAGGTAGTGGTATGAACTGCGTACACTTACCCTCCCCAGACCCCACTTGGTGTGAATATACTGGGTATGTTGTTGTTGTTGTTGTTAACTTTCCATTAACAGAATGGGCATATCTTTGGTGTTACCAGAGAAATTAGTAGCTTGTTGGTAAGTGTGGCAATCACAGGAGGTCAAAAAACACTTCAAGCCAATATGTAGAACTATTCCCAATTGCATAATGTGGACCCTATGGCTGGAAAGAAACAAGGCATGCTTTGATGGGAAGACGTAACAGATTTTTAGAGTATTAACATAAATGCATTAAGAATCTGTACTTTTGGTGTTATAGCAGCACTAAAGATATGATTAGTTAGTACAGTTTGGACTTTTTGCACTAGCTAGGAGACAATATGTAGTATCGGATTGTAGAGTTTGCCGCTAAGTCATGTACCTTTTTCTGTACCATCTTGGTACTCTCTAAATAAAATCCTTATCTAAACAAAAGTACACTTCAATACTAAACTAGTTGGAGATCAGTTATATGAACGGTATGTATACATTTTGCTCAATTTTTGGTCCATTTCATTCCATAATATCATTAATTGTCCTTGCGACAAAAGGAGCGTCATTTCACTGAATCTCACATAATCGATATACAAATATTTCACCAAACTAAGACTTATGGAGAACACCCCACTAAGGTAAGTGTAGAAACTTCCTACATAGTAACTCGGTTTTGTCGAACCTCCATTTTAACTTTATCCATTAACATCTTCACCTGTTATGCCAATTTCATAAAAGACTTCACTTAGATATCTGAATTGTTAGCCAGTCACCAGTTTCAAAAGATCTGAATTGTTGCCACTTACCAGTTTCGAAAGATCTGAATTGTTTGCATTTTGGCAACGCAATGTCGTCTGGTTTCACCTCAATTTCTTTAACATGCAAACTGAACTTGTACCACTCATATTTTTTCCTACTTCTACTTATCGTAAAAGGGTCAAATATACCCCTATACAATCAGAAATAGTTTAAATATACCCCTCCCACTATACAATAGCACAAATTTACTGAGAAAATGTCATAAATAGTCCCTTAACTATACACTTATCACTTTTGGTCCTTTAACTATTTAAAAACTTGTCAAGTTTGGTCTTTGACTATTTTTTATAAAAACAACGTAGAATTTATAATAATGAAATTCTTGTTTTCGTGAAATTAAATCGTAACCCATTTCCTTAATTGTTTCTCTCTCCTTGCCACCTTTTCCTCAAATTCCTCTTGTAAAAAAATCCAAATTTCTCACGGAAGAAGACACAAATTCTAATAAAAGGAAGTACATTGTTGTTGCCAATGGCTTGAATATGCTATGTTCCGGAGAAGATGACAATAACGACAAAGTTCGATGTAAGAACAAACTTTTATTACCATTAAAGACAACTTGAACAAAGCAAAATTCAAGACGAATTTTAGTGGAAATTTTAACGATAAAATCTCCGTCTTGAATTTTTATCAAGTTTCATATTTGTCTATTTTTAATATAAACAACGTAGGATTATACTAACGGAACCCTGCCTCCGTGAGATTCTCTCTTTCTGCTACTTTTTCCCGCGATTTTGCCATTTTTTGCTATTAATTTTCACTAGCCACTTTATTTAAACTACTCAGACCATGCCCAAAATCTTTGTCTTGAATTTTCCTTTGTTCAAATTGTCTTAAATGGTAATAAAAGTTTGTTCTTGCATCGAACTTTATCGTTATTGTCATCTTCTCCGGGACATAGCATATTCAAGTCATTAGCAACAACAATATACTTCCTTTTATTAGAATTTGTCTTCTTCGTGAGAAATTTTATTTCGAATTGTTGAGGTTAGGGATTTTTTCACAAGAAGACTTTGAGGAAAAGGTGGCAAGAAGAGAGAAACAATTGAGGAAATGGGTTACGATTTAATTTCACGAAAGCAGGAATTTCATTAATATAAATCCTACGTTGTTTTTATAAAAAATAGTCAAAGACCAAATTTGATAAATTTTTAAATAGTTCAAGGATCAAAACGGATAAGTAAATAGTTAAGGGACTATTTAGACCTACTCTTATAGTTAAGGGACTATTTATGACATTTTCTCCAAATTTACCCTTAATTTTAATGAACACGTGTTAAGATCATAATCAAATGACTCACCCCAATTTTAAATATCCAATTTTTAAAAGATCCACCAGCTTAACGACCTAACCCATTTTTGTTTTTCCTTTCATCTTCTTCACTTTTGTGGCCGGAAAAATGGTATCACCAGTGATCCTTCATCTCCTTTCTCAAATCCCAGTCATGATACACCAAAAAGTGTAGTTTGAATGAGATCTTAGCATGTTGCCAATGGAATGAAAATATTGGTATTGTTTCAACAACAACAACAAACCCAGTGTATTCCCACACAGTGGGGTCTGGGGAGGGTAAGATGTATGCAGTCCATACCACTACCTCTGGAGAAGTAGAAAGACTGTTTCCGAAGACCCCCAGCTCAAGACAAGGAATAATAAACAAATCCATGATAAAGTATGGGACAATATGACAAGACATAAATACGCCATCCCCAAGGAATATTAAAGAAATTCGTAATAAACCTGCAACAAGTTGACCTAACAAGAATAATACACCTACCAAGTAATGTCCTACCCCAACGATCCAAACTGTTCCATGTCCCGCTTGATTACCTCTCCAATATTTCTTCGATCTACCCCTACCCCGCCTGAAACCATCCAACGCTAGCCTCTCACACCTACGAACCGGGGCATCCGTGTCTCTTCTCATCACGTGACCGAACCATCTAAATCGGATTTCCCATATCTTGTCCTCCACCGAAGCCACTTCAACCTTTTCCCGAATAGTCTCATTCCGAACTCTATCACCCCTAGTAAGCCCACACATCCAACGCAACATCCGCATTTCCGCCACCCTCAATTTTTGAATGTGAGAGTTCTTGACTGGCCAACACTCTGCTCCATACAACATGGCCGAACGGACTGACACCCTGTAGAATTTGCCTTTAAGCTTGGGCGGCACCTTCTTATCACACAACACCCCCGAGGAGAGCTTCCACTTCATCCATCCTGCCCCAATACGGTGGGAGACATCCTCGTCAATCTCATCATTCCCCTGAATCAGGACCCAAGATACTTGAAACTATCCCTCTTACAAACCACCTAGGAATCCAACCTAACAACCACCTCGTTTTCCTACCTCAAGTCATCAAACTTACATTCCAAATATTCTATCTTGCTCCTACTCAACCTGAGCCCTTTAGACTCAATGGTCTGTCTCCACACCTCTAATTTAGCATTCACGCCTCCCCTCGTCTCATCGATCAAAACTACATCATCTGCAAAAAGCATACACCAAGGCACCTCACCTTGAATATGTCGTGTCAACACATCCATCACCAAAGTAAACAAAAATGGGCTAAGAGTAGATCCCTGATGCAACCCTTTCAAGACAAGGAAATGCTCAGAATCTCCTCCCGTCGTCCTCACTTGGGTCTTAGCTTCATCATACATGTCCTTGATTGCTCTGATATACGCCATCGGGACCCCACTCACCTCCCAGCATCTCCAAAGAACCTCTCTAGGAACTTTGTCGTACGCCTTCTCCAAGTCGATAAACACCATGTGCAGATCTTTCTTCCTTTCCCTATACTATTCCACCAGTCTCCGCACCAGGTGAATTGCCTCCGTCGTCGAACGCCCGGGCATAAATCCAAACTGGTTCTCCGAGATAAGACACTATCCTTCTCAACCTCAACTCGACCACTCTCTCCCAAATCTTCATAGTGTGGCTCAGTAACTTAATACCCTTATAATTGTTGCAACTCTGAATGTCACCCGGATCACAATACTCCATCTCCAAGCCTCGGGCATTTTCACCGACTTGAAAATGTCGTTAAACAAATCAGTAAACCATCTCAAGCCAGCCTTGCCAGAAAACTTCCAAAAATCCAAATGAATCTCTTCAAACCCCGTCGCCCTACCCCTACGCATCCTGTGAATAGCCTTTCTGACCTCCTATACCTTAAAGCGTCTACAATAACTAAAATCACGACACTCCTCTGAATGCTCCAGCTCCCCTAACACAATAACTCTATCCCCTTCATCATTCAATAACCTATCAAAGTACGAATGCCATCTCTTCCTACTGTGACCGTCCTACACCAACACTCTACTATCCTCCTCCTTAATGCACTTCACCTGATCGAGGTCACAACCCTTCCTCTCCCTAGTCTTAGCAAGCCTAAACAACCTCTTTTCCCCTTCTTTCTCCTCCAACCCCGCATACAAGCTCTCGAACGCTGCCGTCTTGGCTGCCATAACTGCTAACTTAGCCTCCTTCCTAGCTGTCTTGTACTCCTTCTTATTAGCCCGCTTCTCATCTTCATCCTTGCTCTCAACCAACTTAGCATACGCCCCCTTCTTCATCTCCACTTTCTTCTTAGGTTCTTCATTCCACCACTAATCCCCCGGACGATGACCATCCCGGCCCCTGGAAATACCTAACACCTCACTAGCAGACTCCTTGATGCATCTAGCCACCCTATCCCACATACCATCCATGTCCCCTCTAAACTCCCACACCCCCATTCCCGCCACCTTCTCCTCTATATCCCGCACAGTCGCCGGCGTTAAGCCGCCCCACTTAATTCTAGGTCTACCTTCCTTACCTCTTCTCTTCTTATCTTTCTTAATACCCAAGTCCATTACCAAAAGCCTATGCTGGGTCAAAAGATTCTCGCTCGGAATGGCTTTACCGTCCTTACACAACACCCTATCCCCTCTCCTAAGCAGCAAATAGTCAATTTGAGTTTTGGCTATCGCGCTTCGGAAGGTGATCAGGTGATCATCCTTCTTCGGGAAGCTCGAATTCACCACTACCAACCCAAAGGACCTCGCAAAATCCAACAGGACAGCTCCTCTTCATTTCTCTCCCCAAAACCAAAACCAACATGCACATCGCCAAAGCCTCCCATGTGCCCATTGAAGTCCCCTGCTATAACAATCTTCTCAGAACTAGGCACTCCTATCACCACCTCATCCAAAGCTTCCCAAAATCGCCTCTTTTCCTCCCCATCCAAGCCCACCTGCGGCGCATAAACACTACACACGCTCAGAGTAAACCCCCCAATGACCAACTTAACAGTCATCAACCTATCGCTAATCCTCTTAACATCCACTATCTACAGTCTAAGCTCTTCATCCACTAAGATGCCAATTTCACAAATTCAGCTGTGAAACGCTTGCTGCGACGAACCCGCGAAATAGTGTCCTAGCTAATAACTATAGGTTAAGTCATTTGTTCAGCTCAGTGTCTTATATGTATATTAGCATCTCATAATTTTTACGTTTTTATTTGTTACTAGTTGATTGTGCAATAGTGGAAAAATTGGAGATGTCAACTGATGTACCATTATCTTTTCTGCCACAATTTCCAATTAATCTTATTTGGAGCTGGTTCTGGATCAAGTTTCAGCAACTTGGCAGCCATGTATAGTATATTTTCAAGTTGATGTCATGGGAAAAAGTGACTTCAGCAATAACGAGCTTGCTTGTCTGATTTTTCTGATGATTATTGCTGGACATACCATTTTTTTCGGCAACAAAAGAGGAGATGAAAAAAGAAATGGGCCAACTCGGGTTAAACGGGTGGGTTTTTAAAGAAATTGGGTATTCAAAATTAGGAATGGTCATTTGATTTTGAACTTGACACGTGCACCTCTATCACAATTGAGGACAAATTTGTGCCAATGTATAATGAGAGGGGTAACGCAACACATTCAAGGTGAGGTGCCTTATTGTTTGCTTTTCGCGAATGATGTAGTTTTGATTGATGAGACACGAAGTGGAGTTAATGCTAAATTGAAGGTTTGGAAGCAAACTCTTGAGTCTAAAGGGTTTAGGGTTGAGTAGGTCCAAGAAGGAATATTTGGAGTGTAAGTTCAGCGAGGTGTATCATGAGTCTGATGTGGTTGTTAAGCTTGATACTCATTCTATAAGTAAGAGAGATAATTTCAAGTATCTAGAGTCTATGATTCAGGAGATATTGACGAAGATGTCACTCATTGGATTGGGGTAGGGTGGATGAAATGGAAGCTTGCCTCTGGAATCTTGTGTGACAAAAAGGTACCTCCCAAACTTGAAGGCAAGTTCTATAGAGTGGTGGTTAGACCGGCGCTGTTGTATGGGGCGGAGTGTTTGCCTGTTTAGAAGGCCCACATCCGGAAGATGAAGGTGGCAGAAAAAAATGCTTAGGTGGATATGTGGGTGTACTAGGAAAGACAGGACTAGAAATGAGGTTATTCGAGATAAGGTGGGTGTGGCTTCGGTGGAAGCCAAGATGAGGGAAGCGAGGTTGAAATGGTTCGGTCATATGATGAGGAGGAGCACGGATGCCCCAGTGCGGAGGTGTGAGAAATTGGCTGAGGATGGTTTCAAGCGTGGTAGAGGTAAACCGAAGAAATATTGGAGGGAGATGATTAGACATCACATGGAGCAGCTCCAGCTTACTGAGGACATGACCTTGGATAGGAAGTTATGGAGGAGCCGGATTAGGGTAGAAGGTTAGTCTGAGTTT
This sequence comes from Capsicum annuum, assembly GCF_002878395.1. Lineage (NCBI taxonomy): Eukaryota > Viridiplantae > Streptophyta > Magnoliopsida > Solanales > Solanaceae > Capsicum > Capsicum annuum. The sequence continues at coordinate 78,471,704 of NC_061117.1, read as the reverse complement.
AGGGCATGGTATCTTTTGGTGTGTTACTTGGGGTATCTTGTTTATGGCATTATTAAGTTTGCTAATCCCTATTATATCTTGTTTTTTTTACTATTCTTACTATTACTATTCTGTAACTTAGATTGTTCTATTTTAAGCCGGGGGTCTATCGGAAACAGCCTCTCTATCTCACATTTGAGGTAGTGGTATGAACTGCGTACACTTACCCTCCCCAAACCCCACTTGGTGGGAATATACTGGGTATGTTGTTGTTGTTGTATAATGAGAGGGGTATATTTGAACTAAAAGTATAACGAGGGGTGTATTTGGACCAAAAGTATAACGGAAGGGGCATATCTGGACCAAAAGTATAACGAGTATTATTTTTTGATAACCACAATGAGGGGTATATTTAAACTATTTCTGATAGTACAAGTGTATATTTGACCCTTTTCCGTATCTTAAAACCCCAACTCTTCAAAGTATTTTTTCCATAGTTCAAGTTGTTGGTAGATATTCCCACACTAGTTTCATCATTTTAACATAATACCATTTGCTAGTCACATACACCAAGAATCTATCTTGTATATTAGTTGTTCGTTCATCCATAATTTGGGTAAATATGTACGGTCTTTCAAGGATAATCCTTAGTATAAACCCACGGTTATGGGTAATATCTTCATCTCTGTTCACTTTTCTCACACTTGTGACGGATTCTTTGTAAAATATCCTTTATGTCATGTATATATTTATTAACAATTCCTTTTTGTTTCAATACCCCTGGAAGACATATCTATGCATTCTATTGTACGCTTTCTCCAAGTCAATGTGTGCTACCATGTGATGATTCTTTTTCTACTTCAAATAGATACAATAGTTCTATCTTTTTCACGCGTTGGTCGTTGGCCCTGGATATTTATCTGGAAAGTAAACATCCTCTACAAAGTTTCTTGCTTTACTAGGCTTCTTGCTAAACAGGCAGTTGACTGAGGAAAACCTCATGAAAAGGGGTATCCAGCTGAGTCCAAGATGTTTCCTATATGGAGAAGAGGCTGAGACAGTCACTTACCTCTTCCTACACTGTAGGATGATCACTAATCTTTTGTGGAAAATCTTCATCAATATGAAGGGTCTGAACTGGGTGATGCCAAGGAGAATAGTAGAAACCTGAAAATCTGGAGTAGCTATGCTAACATTTTTGGTCATAGAGAAAGATGGAAAATCATATTTGCATGCATTTGGTGGTCTGTGTGGAACAAAAGAAACCTCAGGTGCTTCCTGAACTAACAACATTCAGAAGATGAAGATGAGTTGCATACTTTTGTTTCATTGTTGGTGAAAACAGGAGTATTTGGAAGATCTAAAATCAGTTATGGATTAGGTTCTTTATAAATTTGTGATATAGGGTTGAAGATCTTCCTGATACTCTCCTACATTGTAACTATGAAAACCACTAACATGTTGTGGCAGGTTTGACTTTTGGAATCAAATACAAGTTGTTACTTTCTCAAAGGAAAAAACATAACTGATAAATGCATAATGAACTCAAGAAGCCTATCATGGCCTTTATATCACTTGCAATAGGAAAAAACAGTAAAGAAATTCATTTGTACTTAATAATAATTATATATTCAACCTTGCTCTCAAAAATCCGTGCATTCTTTCCATCCAAACTAGTCCACCATAATTTAGGCATATTTTCTCTATTTTCAAATATTGGATTATTTTTACTCGAATCCCTGCATCTGTATCTAGATTCGTACCCCCCCCCCCCCCCCCCCCCCCCCCCCAATATTAACATTTAAATCATGAAGGATCCGACCGCACGATCCGCACCCATATCAAACACCCGCACCCCAGCAGCTTCGCTCTTGTTACCATTCTCGAAAAAACTATCATATACTCTTTTGTACAAGTTTTGTATTTCAATGTCTTTCCACAACCATTGTGGCTAAGGTCTTAGGCAGTGAGACAGACCTAACTTCACATGTTAATTTCCTAATGCAGTTGTCATTACTTTCCACTATGATGGGTGTGTTTGGTATGGAAAAATGTTTTCCAACTTTCCAATGGTTGGTTAAAATGATTTTGTAGAGCATTTTTTTATGAATATAAAGTTGAGATTAAGGAAAATCATTTTCCCGATGGGAGTAGGAATAACAAGCTCCATAAGTGGCATTCCAAATTCAACGTCAGCTCTCTAACCCCCAATGCCCCTGACCCAACCCACACCGCCTGACACCCCTATCCCCACACCTACCCCATAATATTTTCCTAGATTGCATATAAATGCTCTTGGGACAGTATTTTTTGATTACCTACCAAACACTAAAAAAATAAGAAACCACTAACTCCCTCCATCCCATTTTTTGTGTCATCATTTCCTTTTTAGTCCGTCCCAAAAAGAATGTCATCTTTCCTTATTTGGTAACTATTTAAAGACACAATTCCACTTTTATCCTTATTGGTCTCACTTAATTAAAAAAAAAGCAAGTAGCACATTTTTTGATAAAGGGCAATTTGGAAAACATTACCAAGTCTTACTTTATTTCTTAAATTCCGTGCCCGGTCAAATGGCGACACATAAAATGGGACAGAGGGAGTATTTTCTAAGGAAAATGTTTTTTCATGGCACCCTATGTATCTGTGTATGCTTTTAAGTTTCATGCTCTCGCTCCCTCCTTCTGTAGTCTGTTCTTAAATGTTACACCCTCCGTTTTAATTTGTTTTTCAGGTTTTCACTTGGCACGCAGTTTAAGAAAGGAAGACTTTTGAATCTTGTAGTCTTAAACAAAAGATATGTAGAACGTACCAAAATGTCTCTTAATCTTGTGATCTTAAAAATGTCATGCAAAAAGTTCAAAATTAAAAAGTTGCCAACAAAGGAAAGAAGAATCTTTTGAAATGGACTAAAAAGGAAAGTAAGAAAACAAATCGAAATGTATGGATTATTTGGTTTGTATCGTTGTGCGCATCATTGAATTATCAATTCTGGGCAACTGCTCTCTGTTCTTCACTCGTTTGCTTTACATCCAAAACTAGTTGGTGGCAATGATTCCTATCATAAACATTCTAGTCCTTACATATGGCGATGCCATTTCTTGTAAGGATGAAATCAATTTAGCTATAACTATCTTCACTCTTAAATGTTGTATAAGAAGATAGGTGAGATCAAATAATGAATTGCTTTGTTAGAGATATAAATGAAGTAAATAAAGTATGCTCTTTTTAACGACATAAACTTTTAGATGAGAAGATCACACGACCTCAACATGGTATCAAAGCTATTGTTCACGCTATTGTAAATAAAATTTTAGCTCACGAGGCTCATCCCAAATTGTAATTTTACCTGATGTTGGGCTCCAATATTATATCGTTCACGCTTCAACGGGAAGACCTAGGTGCAGAGGGTGTTGAGTTTGTCCTACATCTGTTGTCGGATGAGGATTTGATCTCCTTATATGATCTTGGGCAATCTTCACCTCATGAACTAACTTTGGGGATTGAATTAGAGTTAAGACTCGAGGCTCATTTTCTTATCATAATACCAGAGCAGAGCTCTACGGTTCGAGTCTCACAGTCACCTATTATTACAAAAAATCCACATTTTGGCTCATGAAAAAAATCAAGTACACACGTAGGTGGACGTGTTGGAGATATAAATTAAGTAAATAAAAGTATGTTCTCTCTAGATGAGATGGTCACACAACTGCAATAGTGTGTTGATCTAACAAGACCTATAGTACTGCTTGCAAACAACAACACAACGAGAATCAGAGGAACCCATCAAAGACAGGTGATTTAAAGAAGGATAATTATGAATTCTCTTTGAAAAACACAGGAACCATCAAAACTATTTGGAATTTGATGTAAGTTAAAGAACTGACTTGATTATCATCAAATAAGGCATCCTGGATAGCAGCACTTGTCATAATACGTGAAACGCATTCATAAGCTGGAAGATTCCAAACAGATAAAGACCGGCCACTTCCACAAGCCTGTGAAATAAACAGAGTGGCCATAATTAATATCCTTGATGCTGGAAAGTTATTTACACGCATGAAAAAATAAAGAGAACATTCATTTTTCTAATCTCAACCTCAAAGGT